>NC_068313.1:34712347-34864847 GCF_025860055.1 Xyrauchen texanus | reverse complement strand
GATAAGATGCGCGGATTGACGTCTCAGAAGCGGAGGCAACTGAAACTCGTCCTCCACCACCCGGATTGAGGCGAGTAAACGCGGCACCACAAGGACCTATTAAGTAGTGGCAATTGGGCATTCCATATTGGGGAGAAAAGGGGATTAACGGTTCTTCAAGTGGAGAGGGAAAATCGTTATTACCAGTTCCAAACACAAAAATGACCAAGTGAAGTCCTATTAACAAATGGGAAACTTGGAATTCTAGATGATACATGAGCTGCAGCGTTGAGACGTTGTAAGGGCCGTACTGACATGATAGATGATGGATTATTTTGCTATATATGCCAGTTTGTTTTTACCTCGGACGACCCCACGTCCACATGAGGGTGTTGTATTTTGGCTATACGCAATGCATAATTTAATTAATTAAAATCGACTGAATCCCATTCATAAGACTCTACACCATCATTTAAGGGTTAAACTGATCCATCCATCGATTTCCAGGAAGTGCTTCAATGGGTGCAGCACCAACAAAAGTGCCTCTGTTATGAAACCTCTATTTTGCTTTTTATTTAAACCTGGTTGGTTGTAAAGAGAAGTGTCTCATTCATTGTTCACACGTCAGCGTGCTGATGAAGATGAAGTCCACATATGTGGAAAATGGGACATTATTCCCACGTTATTTTGAATAACTTTCAACATTAACACAGTTCATTTTAATATAAATGTTGTTATTGTTTTATTTAGTTATGACTGTTCAATACGGTTCTATTCATTAACATTAATAAATGCATTACTGTATATTTACTGTACATTACCACAGTGAGAATCAATATAATCATGCAAAAGCTGAAAATGTTGCTTTCAGAGGCTTTATATGGAGTTAGGATGACAACAATGTGCATTTCAAACTGTTCTGAGACCAGTGCAGACAGACAGCACACTGGAGGATAAGTCATTCACTACATAGGGAGCAAGGGTGCATCCTAAAGAAGTGCACTCACTTCTCAAATCCAACCAAAAGATCAGTTTCAGGCTGCAGATGATGTTTGGATCACTCGACATGTTTGGCAGACATGGGACGATGATAATCAGGACATAGATTCAGACTTGTATAATCCAATATTTTACATCATCACGGTTGGCAGTGCCCAACTTGGAGGTACAAGATTCCCGGGTCCACCAGCAGGGAAGTTTTGCAGGCGATACGTTAAAAGAATAAAGTCTGTGAACACTTGTTTCCACCATGTGTTTAGTCCTTTATTGAAATGATGCCCAACAAAACAACAAATGGTGACGGAGTATGACGCGTATCAGTCATTCGCAAACACGCCGATAAATGTTCTTAATTTCCCACCATGCAGCTGTGACTTCTTGGACTTCAAAATGGTTCTTGCCTATAAGTCACCATCCGATGCATCCTCGATATACAGCCTGACACATCCGGGAAATGTTATGCATTCTCGATACTTGCGTTCTTGAGTATTGAATTGAACTTCAAGAGTGGATGTTGACGTTGAACGAGTCCACGAGGACTTAAGAACGCACACTGAGAAACAGCCTTTTTGTTTTGCTGAACAATGGCTGATGAGCACCTGTTTGGAAACAATCAATAAAACTAGGGCTTGGAAATATCTTCTCATTAATTTCAGATTAAATGAATAGACATGATTAATTCATAACAAATCAATAGTTCACCCACAATTGAAAATAGTCATTAACTCACACTCAAGTTGTTCAAGTTACTTTCTTAGTTACTGTGGGACACAAGCTGAGACGTTCAGAATGTTAGGGACGGAGTCTCGGTCACCATTCGCTTTCATTGTATGGAAAGAAACAATAAAAGTGAATGGTGACTGAAGATTTCAGCCCTAAACATTCTGCTATAAAACTCAAAAATATCACCCATATTTAGCAATATTCCCAAACACATCTTCACATAAACAATCCATATACCTCGCCTAACAGAACTCTTTCACGGTGTAATTTCCGAGGAACGGATCCATAGTAAATCTAATGAAAATTTTCATGCTGGCAGTCTGTGACTGTGCAGTGTTGCGTGACACATTGTGCAGTTCAGTGCATCTGCGGTTCTACTCACCATTGTGTGTTAATGTGTGTAGTGCCAAATGACTGAACACCAATACACACATTACAACAGCACTGAGGTCACACCACCACAACCTCTACGGTCACCAGTGACCCCTGAGTGTTCGGTGATAACGCTGTTAAACGCCCACATAAAACTTATGCCGGATCATATCCTTTTGTCTAAGCGGCTAAACATGCCAGCTGCTCTCAGGCTGTTATTAAAAAGGCAGATCACGGGCGATGGCTGTATGATGGACAAGAGACCTTTATATGACTGAGTATCGGCTCACGATGGGTCAGGCAGGAGTTGTTGAACCTGAAAACTTCCAACAACCTGGTAACACACACACACACACGCACGCACGCACGCACACACACACGTTTGTTAGATCTCAATAATGAATGTAAACATAACTTTAATGCCTCAGGGTAAGCTACCTTTTCATTTAAAGGGATAGTTCACCCAAAAATGAAAGTTCTCTCATTATTTACTCACCCTAATGATATCCCAGGTGAGTATGACTTTCGTTCTTCACCAGAACACATTTGAAGAAAAATAGAAAAATATCACAGCTCAGAAGGTCCTTAAAATGCAAGTGGATGGTGATCAGACATTTGAAGCTTCAGAAATCACAGACAGTCAGCATAGACGTCATCCATACGACTCCAGTGATTAAATTAACATCTTCTAAAGCAATACGATCGCATTTGGTGTGAATAAATATACGTAAGTGCCAAGTTACGAAAGCAAGCCATGATGTAATTACTGTAGCCTGAACGGGCCCTTCAGAGATCTGCAAATGCATTGATTTCAGAGGGGATGGAGTGTCGGAAGGATGCAGATGGGAAACGCAAGTGTTTGCGATAGTGACGCTTCATTATGCGACAAAGTTGAGAATATTTCAAATTTTGCTGCAATACACTCCGAACTAGGCATCCGTTGACCACTGAGAATTTTGCAAATGCGAGACTATCTGCGCTGCAACATTGAGAAAACATGGCGGACAAACACATGCATTCGTTGCATTCATGTATTCATTCCCTGTCCTTTATTATTTCTTTCCATCGAGCTAAAAAGATAGTAAATGTAGAATGAGAGCATGAGGTAGAGGTCTGAGCAGAAGAGTGGTCATCCGGCTCCCTTATGTTTATATCCCGCTGAATTCTCAACATGATCACACAGGAAGTCGGCATGCTGATTCCGAAAGTTCCAGTACCCTAGGATCGGCAACAGTAGGCCGACTCACTGACATGCCCCATCTCCCATCAGACATATTTGCAACAGCTCCACAACAGTTACTTTCCCTCATAGCGTGACTAGTAGCACGTTGCATCAGTTGCACGGGAGTTCAATCCCCATTCAAACAATAAGGTATTCCAGTTTTTATAAACAATCACAAGCATGACAAGGAGATAGCAGTTTGTACCTACTAATGGTTAGGTTTAGAGTTGGGTCTTGGTTTTGGTTTTTGGGGGTAGATTCAATAAAATAAGCATTTCTCTTCACTGTTTTACACCCTGTACAGCTGTACTGGGTTCTGGTGACCTCTCCTGGATATAAATGGATGTCACACTAGTTTATGCTCTGAAACACTTCCCGCTTTAGCCACTGGGGGCAGTGTTGTCAAATTCGGTCAGCGTATACCAATTTCTGCTAAAGAAAAATCAGCACACACTTGCTGATTTTTACGGGAGTTCAGGCTGGAATTTGACTCTCTGACCCAAGCGATTTTCTTCCCGACCGCACCCATTCCCGCAACCCACATGTGTTTTCCACATAGGGCAAAAGCCATAAGACAACAAGTGTACACAAAGAATGTTTTTTATTTGTTGTTATTGATATTATCAAATGACACATGACATGACGCCCATCCGCCACACTACTAGACTATTTTCTAGTCCCAGCGTGACTACCTGCATAGAGTGCTCTAAATATTACATCATTTGATGCACATTTTTACATTGCATTTTCGGTTTATTGTTAGCTAAATTAGCTAAATTAAATTAGTTGTAAAATAAAATACATTTACATTTATGCATTTGGCAGACGCTTTTATCCAAAGCAACTTACAGAGACATTATTACAGGGACAATCCCCCCGGAGCATCCTGGAGTTAAGTGCCTTGCTCAAGGACACCAATGGTGGTGGCTGTGGGGCTTGAACCAGCGTCCTTCTGATTACCAGATTACCAGTTATGTGCTTTGACCACTACACCACCACCACTCCACATATTTTTGTTGTTGTTGCAATCCCACCCCCTTTGAAATCAATGCAATTGCATCGTTCTCTGACGGAGCGTTAACTCTAGTGTGTAGGCGCCCTTACTGGTCTCCATGTCAGCAGGGCATATATAGCTGCTATAGCTAGCTAATACTACCTAACTGGCTGATTTCATGACTGTGAATTAATTAGCTACTTTTGAGAAAACTTTCCCGAACTGCTTGCGTTTTTATAGGCATGCACCTGACCGTCAAAATGAGGAACATATGCTAAATATTCAAAATTACTCAACAGATTATCATCCATATAGAGGATGCATTCAGTGAGTAAATTGAAGCTCTGTGATCACTGGAATTTCCAGCAAGACAATAACACCAAGGATACATACAAATGGTCCACAATCTGGTTCAGGGATGGGTCGTGGAGTGTCCCTAAATGGCCCTTTCAGTCCATCATTAATAATCATGAATAATTTTGACTGCAACTGTAGGTAATCTCTGTTTAGTGTAACACACAGAATTATGTTCTTGGAAAGTAAAACACCTAAAAACTATAAACGAAGCAATTTCTTCAATCGCAGAAATCATGGAAGGGAGTGAGCTCCGTCTCCTCTTGGATGATTGACAGTTCTCATCTTGAGTGACAGCTTGACAGGGTGAACTGAGGCTCACAAACAATGAGCGAGATGTCATCTAGAACCAGATTACATATACAGTTGAGTAACAGTTCATATTTTATTCAGAGTTTAAATGGTCAAGAAAAATAGTTTGATTTACATGAGAACTGTGAACAAAAGCAGGTAAAAGCAGGTTAATTATAAGACACTGAACTTTACTCGCATTCATTAGCGACAACAGTAGATACGTTCGAGTTACTATCCAAAAATAATGTTAGTTTTTGGAGGACACCAAAAACAGTCCACTGTTGATATCCAACACTCACAAAAACATCTCAACATTGTGTTCTTTACGAATAGACGCCTTCAACAGAAAAATAAAGACTAAAAAGATCTAGATTTTATAATTATTCTAGATATTTTTTGGAATATTTTACCATTTTTCTTGAGCTAGTTGAGGCATGCTTTCTGTTCCAGTGTGTACACAAGTCCAAATGAGTAAATCAGAACTCAATGCATCAGCATTAAGGGTTCGCTGTTGGTCGTAGTGCAGTTGAAAGCTTTCCACCACCGAGCGAACGGCTGAACCGTCGTCCAAATTCTCACGTATTGGTTTCCGCCATCGTCACGGTTCCAAGTCGAGCATCCCGCCCAGGATTTCCTAATGGAGACAGAAGAAATCTCAGAGCCAAATCAATTACCTTTGATTGCAGGTTCTGAATGTGCACCTAATTATATTTATTAATATGTCTCTAATCAGCATCAATTTTAAGACAGCATGTGTAACATGTGAACTGTTCACAGCGCTTTGAAGTCTCCGTTGAAGGGGCGGCTGTGGCTCAGGTGGTAGAGCAGGTCGGCCACTAATCACAGGGTTGGCGGTTTGATTCCCGGCCCACATGACTCCACATGCCGAAGTGTCCTTGGGCAAGACACTGAACCCCAAGATGCTCCCAATGGCAGGCTAGCGCCTTGCATGGCAGCTCTGCCATCATTGGTGTGTGAGTGTGTGTGTGAATGGGTGACTGACACAGCGTAAAGCGCTCTGTATACCGCTAAGGTTAAAAAGGCGCTATATAACTGCAGACCATTTACCATCACTTACAATGGAAGTCAACGGGGCCAATTCGTAAACATTAAAATACTCACTGTATCTATCGCCACAAGACGTAAACAATATGCGTGTTACAAAATAGTAGTGAGTGCTTGTTCGTGCAAAACTTGCCTCCACAACACTGCTCCTGTTCAAATCCCTAACCCCAAGTATGAGTGTGGTGAGCAGGGCAAAGCCGAGCGGCGTCTGGGCAGAGCGAAGCCGGGAAGATAAGTGGCGAATGACTTCCACCTGCGTGCCACACCGGCCTCGCGTTCCAGCGAGGGGAGGCGGGAGAATTTAAGGAGAAGAGACAGCGACAGACGGGAGAGTGATGTACGAAGCTTGCCCGCATGTTTGACTGTTTTTATCATTTGGCACAGCTGGCTGGAAAGCAGTGCGTGTTTTTGTTTCTTTATATGCTGAAAAGTGACATTAAATGACTGTGTGTTTATCAAGCCGGCCCCAGCTTCCTCCTTACCTTCTTAAGTGTTATAATGAGCAATATTAATAGTGATGCTAATATTAGACAGTTCCCGTGAGAGTACATGCTGAATGCTTGTGTTTATAAGGGCACCTGTATTTCGCTCCATATGTCCTCGTCAAGGCCTGTGGCCGCTGTGTGATGTTGGACAGGAACGCTCAGACGGTGACCTTCGGTCAGAGACACGCTGGCAGACACAACAACACCTGCGAGAGAGAAAACATTCCCACACACACACACACACACACACACACACATCTGAGATAAGAAAAGCGTTCAGCTTGGGCATTAAAGGGATACTTCACCCAAAATGATTAGAATTTATGGCCGTTCTTTGACGGATTGATTCTCCCGCTGATGGCGAGAGTTAATGCTGTCGTGCACCTGACGTAACTTTTGACTGAGACCGACGGTGACGAATCAGGGATAGATGGGAAAGAGTAAATGTGAGCTTTTTGGTGGTATTATGAAGCAATGACTTTATATGTTGATTTGTTTGCATTTAGGGGTGGGGACTGAGATTCCAGCCTATGATTGAATGGGAGCTCACATGGAAAAGTGTTATTCTGGACTGTGAATTATCATCTATGAACGGAGTCGTTTTGTGCAGACGATCTGTTGGACTGACATAAATTTGTCTGGCACCCCTCTTAAAAATTAAACTGTTGCAACGAGTAGATTTTTGTCCATTACCGTGATTTCCCCCGATTTCACTTTGCATGCAAACACCTTTCAACATGAGGGTGAGTAACTGGTGACAGCATTTTTGGCTGAACTAACCCTATAAAGAGAACAGCTCGCTAAAACCTAAAGCCTGTTCTGCAGCCTGTTTTCTGTCTTTCTAAACACACATGGTCAAACCAAGCATCTGGACAAATCCTCTTAATATCGACAACCATGTGACATCAGAGATGGACAGGCTGGCGGAGAGATTAGTCCGATTTTTGGCTGCAGATATTTGCATATATAGTGTTTGCACAGCCAAAAATTTGCCAAAATTGTAAATTAGTGTGTGTGTGTGTGTGTGTGTGTGTGAGATCAGATTTAGGCTTTGTTCCAAAACCTAGTGAGCTTCCTACATAGGAAGCATGAGCATTTTACAGCATCAAAAGGCACAGTCCTGACAGGAAGGCTGTTCCAAAATATAGCCGTGATTATGCTGAAGAGACCTTCGTTTTGACCTTCGAAAGACACATTTCGAAGAGAAGCCCATTCTAGAATGCATCCATCTGGTGTAGCATCCAGAAAACGGCGACAGATGTGACCAGACTGCATGGATGACACACACACACACACACACACACACACACACACAGCAAGAGAGGTTTTACTGTGTGAGAGCTGTACAACAGCAGACAGAGAAGCGAAGTATCTGTAGCAATGGGTGATCTGCGTGGGAGGCGTGTCAGTTCACACTGGCATGTTTGATTGACAGATGGCGAGGAGACGAGATGAGAGAGTTTGATCTACATCAGAACATTTTCTCAATTCTACATTTATTCTCCATCTAGTACAACTCCAAATGAAAAACCTTGACCGATCCCAGATTTTGTGGCTAGTGTGTGTGCTAATCTGTGGTTGGCTGATAATATGGTGATTGTCAGGGATACATAGAGTGCTGTGAAATAGTATTTGCCCCATCCTGATTTCTTCTGGTTTTTTTTTTTCATACTAATTGGTTTTAGATCTTTAAAGGAGATATCACATAAAACAAAAGACAACCTGAGTGAACACAAAATACAGTTTTCAAATATATATATATATATATATATATTTTTTTTTATAAACAAAAAGTAATCCAACACCTATATCACCCATGTGAAAAACTAACTACCCCCTTAAAATGGGGCAGTGGTGGCTCAGCTGTTAAGGCTCTGGGTTACTGATCAGAAGGTCGTGGGTTCAAGCCCCAACACCACCAAGACACCACTGTTGGGCCCTTGAGCAAGGCCCTTGAACCTATCTGCTCCAGGGGCCGTGATCATGGCTGACCCTGCACTCTGACCCCAGCTTAGCTGGGATATGTGAAAAATAAATAATTTCACCATGTATATGCAGAAATGTATGTATAATGTGTGACAATTGGTCAAATTAATTTTTTTTAAACTTAATAGCTGGTTGTGTCATCTTTAGCAGCAACAACTGCAACCAAACGCTTCCGATAACTGGAGATCCGTCTTTCACAACACTGTGGGGGAATTTTGTCCCACTCTTCTTTGCAGACCTGCTTTAGTTCAGCCACATCAGAGGGTTTTCGAGCATGAACTGCCCATTTAAGGTCCTGCCACAGCATCTCAATCGGGTTCAAGTCAGGACTTCGACTAGGCCACACCAAAACTTCAATTCAGCTTCTTGTGCCATTCAGAGCTGAACTTACTCCTGTGCTTTGGATCATTATCTTTTGGATCTTTTGGATCCAGTTGTGCTTGAGCTTCAACTCATGGACTGATGACGGGACGTTCTCCTTTAAGATTTTCTGGTAGAGAGCAGAATTAATGTTTCCCTCAATTATTGCAAGTCACCCTGAAGCAGCAAAGCATCCCCACACCATCATGCTTGACCATAGGACATGATGTTCTTTTGTGGAATTCGGTGTTTGATTTACGGCAGATGTGACGGGACCCCTGTCTTCCAAACAGTTCCGCTTTTGACTCATCAGTCCACAGAACATTCTCCCAAAGGCTTTCAGGATCATCAAGATGTTTTTTGCCATTTTTGGCCAGTGTCTTTCTGATAGTGGAGTCATGAACAGTGACATTTATTAATGTGAGAGAGGTCGGCAGTTCCTTGGATGTTGTCCTTGGCTTTTTTGTGACTTCCTGGATGAGTCAGGCTGAGCTCTTGGAGGAATTTTGGAAGGTCGGCCACTTCTGGGAAGGTTCACTACTGTGCCAAGTTTTCTCCATTTGGAGATAATGGCTCTCACTGTGGTCCTTTGGAGTCCAAGAGCCTTTGAAATAGCTTTCTAACACTTCCCAGACTGATGTATATCAATCACCTTTTTCCTCATAATTTCTGGATTTTTCATTCTGGAACAGGGCGGGCAGTAATCAGGTCTGGGTGTGTCTAGTCCAGCTGAACACATAACATTATCATTTAAAAACTGAATTTTGGGTTTACTCAGATTGTCTTTGTTTTATGTTAGATTTTGGAAACAATTTAGTATGAGATATACAAAAACAAACAACCACAACACACACACACACACACACAAACTAGACTTGCATTTTCTGAATCAAATAGCAGTGCTTGCAATTGAGTAAAATAATAAAGTTATTTGTTCTGTTTAAACTATATGCAGCAACAGATCCACTTGGGCGTTGTCATGACAATTAGCATGCGTCTTGTTTTCTGTCACCTGAACAGAAAAATCAAAGATGGATATAAATGAAGAAATGTAAGAAAGATAAGACTAATTTCAATTAAATTCATGCATGGCTTTATTCCTCTGCCCCTCTTCATCCCAGCCTGACCACTCTCTCTGGGACACGCTTGACACAAACATGTCATCCAGCATGTAGTTATCAGAAAAAACGACTATGGAGAAAAATATGAGGAAAATTAAGAAGGTGATGAACACGAAATAAAACAAACATGACAACGAAGAAAAAGACGACAAAGTAAAAGACAAGGAACATGAAGAATACAAAGAAAAAGAAGATGAAAATAAAGGTGATGATGAAGACAACAGAGAAAAAGATGAATATGAAGACAACAAAACAAAAAAAAGAGGAAGATAAAAGAAAAACTAACAAGATGACAAACAGCAGAAAAACAACAATAAAGCAAAAGTTGAGGAAAATCAAGGTGGCCATGAAGAAAATATAAAGAAGAAAAAAAAAAAAAAGAGGACAAATCATGATTTCAAGCTCGATTACTCTACCTATAGCACCATCTAGCACTCTGCGCATGCATCAACCAGAAGGAAGTGCAATCGAGCTTGAAATCATAATCGTGCCTATAGACTGCAATGGCATGATGTACAGAAAAGTTATATTTTGGTATTTTCTTAACCAGCATCAGTTAGATCATTTCAGAAGACATCAATTAATCCACTGGATTAATTTTTTTAAAGTTCTTTAAAGTTCTGGTCACCATTCATTTGCATTGTGTGGACTAACAAAGCTGAGATATTCTTCTAAAAATCCTCCTCTTGAGTCCTGAAATCAAACAAACACGGTATAAATACATATAGGCTACAGGGTTACCTCCACCCCACCGGAATCTACGCCCCTGCAAATTATACATAGAAGCATCCCATCCGTTGATGATGCTCGACTAAAAACAGACTTATAAAAAACTTATAAAAACAATAAAACCCTTATAATTAAAATAAATAAATAAAATTGAATGTGAATGCTTGTAAACAGCACACATCTGTTCAATAAAGACATCTTTTTTCACTTCTCTAGGTCTCATTCTGGCTACTTTCAACATTAGATATTAGTTTAAAGTGTTTATATGTTCACCTGTTTAAGTACTTGTTCTAACGCTTCCCTCCTGGACTGTTTTCTGGATTTAATGCTGTTTGCGCTCTCAAAACTCACACTGGACGCTGCCATAATGCTGCAGCAAACGAGGTCTTAACTGTCGCGAACAACTACCGTACCGCGCCTGTATGTGTCGCAGTCGCATTGAGCGGCGAATCTATTTTATTGGAACATTACAAAGAATAGCTTTTTCTTAAATAGATTAACGCCAAATAATGTTGGCTCAAATATAGATATGAATCTACCATGTAAAATATTCACAGAATTATATATTTAAAAAAGTATTATCCAGATCATCACAAACGAGAGTGATTGGTCCATCCTGACAAGCGCGGAGTAAACAAACAATAAAATATCTGTCGAAAGAGATGCTCCTGCCGTTTGTTTCAGTATGTTGATACCAATTAAATGTGGTTAATGTTGGCAATTTACAGGAGATCATAGACATCACCATAATGAATGAGTTGAAAACAGGCTAGCTATTAAAAGTGATGGCCCTGTTATTTCTGTCAGGCTATTAATATAAATGAAACAAGTCTTTCATGATAATTAGGAAAGATTAATGGAACACAATGTTTGTTGTTAGAAATGCAGAGTATCTTGGTATGGTTATAACTTAAAAACAGCTCTTGGTGTTATCTAGAACAGCTGAAATAAAAAATAAATGACTGTATTAATTCTTTCTGTTTGACCCCTGGGTTTAATGGACAATCTTTTCATTCAGACCAGTCCTTCAGATCTCTATTTCTAAATATTGTTTATCACAGTGATTTCCAAAACACAGTATGTTTGTAGCTGCTTTTCTCTCAAGTTTTTCCATTGCATTTATAAATGATCTCTCTTAACGTCTAACGTTATTTATTTCAAGACAAATGTTTCCAACAAGTCAAAACAACAGCATAAGATATGGCACTTGTCTGCTCAGATGACATGTTTTCAGATATCCATTTTTCTTTCTTTCATTATTTATTTGTCCATTGGCTCTGATAAGATGTCCTGTATCCATGTGTACGGTGAACCACATTCATCCACACAGAGGAACAGAGCCAAAGCACAACTTACGTCATTCCCAAAACAATGTGCTTCCGCAAGACACATGCGGTTCTATTTTTTAACCGCTAGAGGGCCAAAAGTTACATTGTGTAGCTTTAAATACACTTAAATAATACATTTGATATGATATTGCTGATATAGACCAATGTTATGTATAAAGACCTCTGGCATTGACAGGCCTTGATTGAAATCAGCTTTGGGGCAAAATTGAAAAATGAAAAATTCAGAATAAGCAAGTAAAAAAACAGCACACATCAACACACTTTATTCAGTTCACTTAACCTCCATCGTTACATATTTGACATGTTACAGTTTCCCCAAAATATGTATTGTTAAATCACATATAACAATTGGTGTCTCATATAACAATGAGGGAAATACATTGTTTCTGCTGTCTCGTGTCAAGTCATTATAGTTGGATAATCAACTCTTCACCGGTTTTTAAACCAAAGAAAGGGTGCTGCTTGTTTGAGAAATATCAAGAAAGTAAAACTGGAATTTCACATCATAATTTCAATGTACACTACAGGTCATTTTAGCCAACTTCTTACATCAGATAATCCCTATTTTTCATATACCTCAGACATTATTCCTTCTGACTTTTGCTCACTGGACAACGCTTTTTTGAATGATCCTTTAGAGTCCCTAATTGGGTAAAACTCCTTCCACATGGAAGGCAGTGGTACGGTTTTACTCCAGAATGAAGTCGCTCATGCAATTTCAGGTTTCCTGATGCATTGAAAGTCTTGTCACAATGTGAGCACTTGTAAGGTTTCTCTCCAGTGTGAATTCTCAGGTGCGTTTTGAAATTGCTGGCTGTAATGAAGCCCTTCCCACAATACGAGCACACGTGATCTTTAACAACGGTATGTCTTTTCTGGTGAACTTTCAAATATTGCAGCCATGAAAAACTCTTTCCGCAAATTGAACACGAGTAAGGCCTCTTGATCGCATGAACATTTTTGTGGTCTCTTAGAGTTGGTGCTGAAGAAAAACGTGCCCCACACTGATCACAATGAAAAGGTTTCTCTCCAGTATGCACTCTCTGGTGTGATTTCAGATGTTCTGATATACTGAAAGTCTTGTCACAATGTGAGCACTTGTAAGGTTTCTCTCCAGTATGAATTCTCAGGTGCCTTTTCAAATGGCCGGCTGTAACGAAGCCCTTCCCACACTCGGAGCACACGTGATCTTTAACACCGGCATGTCTTTTCTGATGAACTTTCAAACTCTGCAGCCGTGAAAAACTCTTTCCACAAAGTGAACATGAGTGAGGCCTCTCTATCGCATGAACATTTTGGTGGTTTATTAGAGATGACGATAAAGAAAAACGTGCACCACACTGATCACAGTGAAAAGGTTTCTCTCCAGTGTGAAGTCTTAAGTGTCTCTTAAGGCTGCTTTTACATGTCAAATTCTTTCCACATTGAGAGCAGGTGAAAAGGTCTTCGTCCTCAGTTGTTTGAGGTTTCTGAAGCGGTTTCTTCCCAACTTCATTCAGACTTTCCACTTTCACTTCCATCAGGTCTAAAATCAACATATTAAACAGTCAAAAATCAATTCAAGGAAAATGCATGGAAAATATTCAAGTGAACCCTTATTTAATAGCAGGACGCTAGAGGTGACATTCTCATGTTAATACCATCAAATCTGGAAGACAACTACGGTACAAGGATATGACACCAACCTATTTGTTCCTCAGTGTCTTCATGTTTTATTTGGGATGACTCTGGATAACTCATGTCCTCTTTCTCCTCTTTAACAAACTCCATCTTCACCATCTTCAGCTGTTGCACCTGCAGTTCTTCCTGCTGGTCTGACGCACTTCTTCTCTTGTAGGATGATGGGAGTATTCACAGTATTTATTGGTGAATTATTGTGGGAGTGGCTTCAGTGAAGGTGTGAATTGTCATGGCTGTGTAGCATGGAGGCCCAAAGACACAGAGTTAAAAGATGAGTTGCTGAATTTATATTTCTACACTAATAAATACATTTTACCAGTCATTTCTTTATATGTTGTTTGTTTATTTTTAAAGGAATTCCAGGTTCCATACAAGTGAAGTTGAATTAAAATGATTTGAGGCATAATGTTGATTTCCACAAGCAAAATAATTTAAGCAAATGCAAAAATTGTGCTTGAAGGCACCTACAATGGATGTAAATGAGTCCAGTTCATAAACTGCTACAAGATGATTTTAGTGAGATCAAATCACTTTCTAATCATAACTGTTTGAAGTTATATCCAGTACCAGGCAGGGTGGGTTTTGTTGTCACGGCAACGGAGCCATGAATACACAGATAACATTTATAAGTGTTTTTATCATACAGAAATCCTCATGAATGCTTCCATCCTGTGTGCATTTAGAGTTTTAATAACTGGCCTTGTTTACTTTCACTCTGAATATCTCACTGTCAACAACATTCGTTACAATTATATTAGTGCAGAAATCAACATCATGAAAAAGTGCATGTAAACGCACTTATTATTTAATAGGGCCTTTGCTCACTGGACACCTATTTTTCATATGATCCACTAGAGTATTTGATTGGGTAAAACTCCTTCCACATTGAAGGCAGTGGTACGGTTTCTCTCCAGTATGAACTCTCTCATGTCTTTTCAGGTTTCCCTGATTACTGAAAGTCTCATCACAATGTGAGCACTTGTAAGGTTTCTCTCCCGTATGAATTCTCTGGTGGCTTTTCAACTGGTAGGTTGTAATGAAGCCCTTCCCACACTCAGAGCACACGTGATCTTTAACACCAGCATGTCTTTTCTGATGATCTTTCAAACAGTGCAGCCGTGAAAAACTCTTTCCACATGAACACACGTATGGCCTCACGTGAACATTCAGGTGGGTTTTTAGAAGTGATGCAGAAGGAAAACTTTCACTACACTGTTCACAGTGAAAAGGCTTCAGACCAGAGTGAGAGAGAAGATGTCTTTTGAGATTATTTGCACATTTAAAACTCTTGCCACACTCGGGGCACGTAAACGGCTTTTCTCCAGTGTGAGTTTGTGTGTGGATCTTCAGAGTTTGTTTATGTCTAAAACTGTTTCCACACTGCGTGCATGTGTAAGGCTTCTCTCCAGTGTGAATTCTTAAGTGTCTCTTAAGGTTGCTTTTCTTTATAAAATTCTGTCCACATTGAGAGCAGGTGAAAGCGTTTTTGTCCTCTGTTGTTTGAGGCTTCTGAAGCTGTTTCTTCCCAACTTCATTCAGTTCTTGAATTTCCTTTTTCACTTCCACCGAGTCTTAAATCAACATATTAAACAGTCACAAATCAATTCAATGGAAACACATTTAAAATAGCAGGATGCAGATGTATCTGATGTGTCATTCTCATGTTAGTACCATCAAATCTGGAAGACAACTACGGTACAAGGTTATAATAATTTAAAGGCATTTTTCTATGACAGTTCTCTGTATCTACATTATTGTTAATACAGTGTAAAGGGGTTAATGGAAAGGAGGCGGAGAGAACCGGCTTGACAATATAAATAATAGTTTAATATAAAACTGAAACAAAAAGACAAACACACAAAGGTGTCGGACAGCTGTCTGTAAATCTCTCTCTCTCTGTCGCACTGCCGTCTCCAGTCGGCCTTTATCCCTCTCTGAGGTTTGATTAGCCTGATTAGGGGCCGGGTGTGCAGAATCACGACCGGCCCCGCCCTCGCCCTCCGCCCTGCCACATTCCTCATTCGTTCTCGTAGGCCGGGGAGCCCCCGGCATGACGCACACACCCCCCCCCTCCCTGGGGAGGGGCGTGCCTTCCGCACCGTGTGCCAGCAGGTCATCCCAGTCTAGGAAGGGACCAAGGGGAGGGAAACAAAAAAAATGTGCCACCTACACGCCGTAACGGCGATGTTAGCCAAAACAAAAATTAGCAAAACATTTTAAAAAGAGAGGGAAAAGGCCAACAAGGAGGGGCAGTGGAAGAGAGAGAGGGTGGGGACGTACTCGCCGGTTCTCTGATACGTCGTAGCTTGGTCCTCGGCCACTCCTCCACCCTCTAGCGGACAACAGCCGCACCTCCCCAGACGAATCAGAGGCAGACTTCCGGCCCCTGGCAGACACCCTGCCACGTTTTTGGTGGACAGTAGGGTCTCCCCCGCCCCTGGCAGCCGTAACTGTTCCAGGCGGTTAATTGGGAGCCCATCCTCCCCTCGCGGTTGGCAGCTATTCCTCCACTTCCAGGTGGCCGGGCTCCTCCGTCCACAGACGGATGGCCGCGGCTGCTCCGTTGGAGTGGATGGAAGTGGCGAGGACTCTACTAGGGAGAATCCCTCCTCCTTCCCGGATTTCGGCACCAGTGTAAAGGGATTAATGGAAAGGAAGTGGCGAGAACCGGCTTGACAATATAAATAATAGTTTAATGAAGAACTAAACAAAAAGACAAACACACAAAGGTGTCGGACAGCTGTCCATAAATCTCTCTCTCGGTCGCACTGCCGTCTCCAGACGGCCTTTATCCCTCTCAGAGGCTTGATTAGCCTTGATTAGCCTCGATTAGCCCTGCCACATACATATAATAATTGCCTGAACTTTTGTTACATAAATGTTCCTCAGCAGTCAATAATGAAGAATCAAGAATGGACACCAACCTATTTGTTCCTCAGTATCTTCATGTTTTATTCTAGATGATTCTGGATCACTCATGTCCTCTCTCTCTTCTTTAACAAACTCCATCTTTTCCACAGTACATCACACAGATGTCAGCTGCTGCACCTGGAGATCTTCCCGCTGGTCTGAAGCACTTCTTCTCTTGTAGGATGATGGGAGTATTCACAGTATTTATTGGTGAATTGTTGAGGGAGTGGCTTCAATAAAGGTGTGAATTGTGAACGCTGTGAGGTACAGAATCCCAGAGCACCAGATCTGCAAAATAAAAAATAAATGACTGAATTTGATATTTTTTTTATACAAATAAATACATTTAAGCATTTTCAATTCTTGGCATGTTTTTATATTTTATATGTCGTGTTATTTTTCTTAATGTTATTGTCACAGTTTTCTCTCATTCTTATGTTATATTTGTATCTCATTGAATTTTTACATGAATTTAAGATGCTTGTTTGGAGCCATGACATTTTCTCAATTTGAGTTTTAATTTGCTGTGGCTGATGTTTGCTGGGCTTCAGTGTTTTGGCCAATTCCCTGGGGCCACTGGAGTGGTGGTGGCATAGTGGACTAAAGCAGATAACTGGTAATCAGAGGGTCGCTGGTTCGATCTCCACAGTCACCACCATTGTGTCCTTGAGCAAGGCACTTAACTCCAGGTTGCTCCGGGGGGGATTGTCGCTGTAATAAGGACTCTGTAAGTCACTTTGGATAAAAGCGTCTGCCAAATGCATAAATGTAAATGTAAATTATCTCTGAGGGCCCTTCTCCACCCAAAAGTTGTTGAGCATGGGGCGGGGGTTTGTTTTTTGTGCCCAAAGGGATTTTCAAGTGGGGGGATCACCAAACTAGTTCAATGCAGCCTTAAAGCCCAGGGCATCTCCAGGCAGTCAAGGGCCCCCTAGTGGTCATGGGCTCCTGGGCACTGGCCCCATTGGCCCGGTCGGTAATCCGTCCCTGCTTCCAGGTTAAGCGTAATGGTAAAAATAACAATCAAACTGCACTGACAGCATTTTAATTCATCTGTAACATGAGGGATGTGTGATTTTAAGTAATGTTTTGGTACTTTTTAGTAAAATGTTTAACCTGTTCTTGTTACACAGAGGGGAAAATACACATTAAAATACCCCAAAAAAGTGATGATCCTGCAGTTTATCATTTTTTGTGCAAAAACAAAAATAATATAAAAGTATAAAAACATCATACAGCTTGCAGAGTGAAATGGTTTTAAGGACTTTGGAGTCACTGGAGGTAACAAATGTGTCAAAATAGGGCTTAACACACAAAAACATTTACTTTGGGTATTAAAATCTAAAGTTCAATCAAAAAATACTCTTTACACCTTTATCATTTATTGACAAAGAAAAACTCTAATAAGAATAAAAGTACAAAACAATACAAAAATCCTTCCAAAACATTGTTGTATGTGTGCACTCCCTCAATAGATGCCTTCATGCCATCCCAGATGTGTAAGACTTTCTTTCTTCTTCTGAACACAAATGAAGGTTTTAAGAAGAATATCTCAGATCTGTAGATCCATACAATGCAAGTGAATGGTGGCCAGAACCTCAAAAAGCACATAAAGTCAGCGTAAAAGTAATTCAGAAGACTCCAGTAGGTTAATCCATGTCTTCAGACACACTATGACAGGTGCGGGATTAAAAAAGGTGAATGTGGAGAATTGATCTGTTTCTCACATACACTTCTGGAGACATGGATTAAACCTTCTGGTCACCATTCACTTGCAATGTACGGACCTACAGAGCTTAAATATTCTTCTAAAAATCTTCATTTGTGTTCTGCAGAAGAGAGCAAGCATTACACATCTGGGATGGCATGAGGAAGAGTAAATAATGAGAGAATTTTATTTTTGGGTGAACTATCCCTTTCAGGCCATTTTCCACATGAACAATTAAACTATCTTCAGGACTCCCATAGTCCAATAATGTACAACTATGTCCTGTGCATATGTAAATTCACTCATAATTCATTCAATAACCGTGCATACCCCTACCTTACAGATGTATTACCACTTGCACACGAATGAGGTGAAAACAAGTCTGAAGCACTTCTTCTCTTGTAGGATGATGGGAGTATTCACAGTATGATTTTTATTTTATTTTTAAATAAACATATTAAATTGTAGAAAGCAACAGACATCAAGTATCTATAACTGCTACTTTTGCCATCGTCATGTTTATAACATAAAACAGACAACCACTACACAAGATTGTTTCATTCATCAGTACTTACAGCCTCTTACTCAGAGGCATTACATTTTATAATTGTAATTTTTTATATTAAATGGAAGCCTAACAATGTGATACAAAACACCGATTTTGAACCCCCAAATCCATAAAAATCAGTGAATAATTAAGTGTTGAATGGAGCATTCACATAACCTCTATTCCGTTCAGTATAGCCCCATTCAGACTAGCCCCATTCAGACTAAACTCATCATTAGATGTAGGTTTAAGTGTTTATTTGTTTACCTTTTGTAGTATTTGTTCTCTCCTCTCTTCGGATTGTTTTTGCGCTCTCACTGAAACTACTGCCGCAAACGCGCTCTCCACTGTCGTAAACACAATTAGCTTGTCATCCTCCAGGGGGCGCTGTATGACCAAAGGTTTTTTCTTCTTCTTCTTTTTTTTTATTATTATTATTAACTGTTTGCATGTAACAATACATAACAATATGATACATGTGTACAGACAAGTTCCAAAATAATATGTACGAGGGACATAAAGTGATGGCACAAAGGGGGAATAAATCAATACAAAATAAAATAAAGGGAGCAAAACCTTATCCCAATATTGTATCTCCATTAGACTTCATAATCTTATTTAATATCTGGGATGGTTTAAAGGCTTTTTGTTTCTTTTCAGTTTACACAGTGAATCTTTTATCTCAGAGTGAAATAAAATAAAGTTAGGTTTAGATGCTATCACTCTGGATTTGTGGATATTATATATTTCCCTGTTTTGTTTTTTTTTTTGCCACTTAAGAAATGATAAGGCTTCTGATACTTGTGTTTTTCCACCACTTCATTCAGTTTTTGACTCTTTTTCTACTATGTCTAAAAGCTGGCATATTAAAGCTTTGCAAATCATATCAGGAGAGACAAATGTGATGCAAAGTAAAAGTGAACTCAAAAGTTTTTTATTCAAAAAGCTTCCTGCTTCGCTACTGTTCGGACGCATTTGCTTACTGTTCCATGCTTTGCTACCTTGCTTTTGCGGTTTAACCTCTTATTGTCATATCAGCAATTCAGCACAGTTCTCAAATTACCTAATTTGCCACCCACACTTAAACCAGAGGACTTTTGGGGCTCAAATATTACTACAAAAAGAGGATTTTCTGTCAAAGCAATCTACCATAAGTTTACAATTCTGAAATGGGTCAACACAGATGCCTTCACACAAGAAAGAAAATGCCATCCTTCGGCTCAAACTCTACTTGCTGCTCAAACTGCCACAAACTTCTACAAAGATTGCAGTGATTGAAACAAATGGCACTTTTCCATGGCACGTTACGGTTCAAATCGGCTCGACTCTGCTTGCTTTCCTTTTCTGAGCTTGTTTAGTGCTGCCTCAATATGGGTGGGATTATAGGCTGATCGTCATAGTTGCGCCACCTCTACTGCCGTGACATCATCTTAAACGTGACGTAAACATTACTGACCATATACAATAACACGGCCACTAGCTGTTAGCTACTAGCTCATTGTGCTGCATAAAGCAGTTGTTGCATGGTGATTTTACACAAGTGTAACAGTTAAATTGGCCTGGTTGTGGAAATGGTGGTGGCGTAGTGGCTAAAGCACAGGGCTGTTAATAAGAAGGTTGCTGGTTCGAACCTCACAGCCACCACCATTGTGTCCTTGAGCAAGGCACTTAACTCCAGGTTGCTCCGGGGGGATTGTCCCTGTAATAAGTGCACTGTTAGTCGCTTTGGATAAAAGCGTCTGCCAAATGCATAAATGTAAATGTAAATGGTTGTTTCAGAAGCTTCCAGTAGCTGGTCAACTAAATAAAGTGAAGCTTTCAAGCAGAATATGGAGTTAATGTAACAAAACATACCATCCTCCATCATGGACTCCAACAACGGCATGGTCGAATTGAGGGCACTCTCCCTCCCATTGCCCGCCAGTCTAGATAGCGTCCATTTGGTCAAACCACTTCCACTTTCTTCTGTTTGAACCACTCTGGCTGTTGTGGTCCTTGATGGTTCTGTAGTCACTTTTACGTTTTTGTTTTACTTTTCCCTACACTGTTGCTAGGTCCGGTGGTAGGTGTGTGCAGCCAACAGCTGAGACGCTTCCTGAAAGTCTTTTTCGTATCGCGTTGTTTCGTTCATCGCTAACGAGAGGAACGTCTACACCTCGTTTATTGACCACGGCATGGTTTTCCGCACAGCCATTTCTTTTTACAATTCGAAAGTCATGTGACTAACTTTAAAACTAGCGCGTTGATGTCCCATGTTGCAAATCCAGTGACGCTGGTAGTGACAATTCTCTCTGACCAATCAGTGATCTGCAGGGTTTTGATGTCACATTTAGTATCGGCTCGGCTCGGTTCGATTGGAACCTCGACCGAGGTGGTACTAAAAAAAGTACCAGGTACTATCCACAGTGGAAAACCCCCAAAAAGCGAGCAGAGTCGAGTCAAGTCGAGCTGTACCGTGCAGTGGAAAAGCCCCAATAGTTACTTGCAGTTCTGCCACCCATGATGGATCACACAGTAGAGCGTTACAATGACCCCCGATTATTACAGCCGTTGAGTCTAATGTTCCTCGACGGAGCCAAGGAAAACCAGCAGAACAGTTGCCAAAAATAACTGGTGAAAGTGAGAGCACAAACCAATGGCATAAACAGGGAGCTAGACTCAAAGGTGCTCAAGACATCAGACTGTCACGAGTATCACATAATGCAGCGTTAGCATCATCCACTCCAGATACGGCTATGACCCGACTTGCCAATACCGTTATTCTTCCACCAAGATACATCTTAAAAATAGATTTGAACCTCTAATCTATGCGGATGAAGATACCCAGAATGAAATCGGACAAAGATCACATCACTCAGAAGCTAATTTTGAAGAGTAGGCATCGGCACACTGCTGAGATTACAGCCGAGCCCAGCACTCTTATAGTGGGTGACTTCATCATCAGAAACATTGCCATTACCACTACTTGCTGCCTTCCTCGAGCAATGGTTTCTGATGTAAACAAGGAATTTCGGAGCTTTCTGATGAATCATAAGACCATAAATCAGTGTGGTGATGAGGGCGTGGCCGAGCGACGTCTGTGGAGAGCGAGGCCGTGAGAGTGGGTACGGTAAGGATTGACACCTGTGGAAAATCTCCGCTAACAACTGTTTTGTGTTTGCCGTGTGAGCGGAGAGGGATTTAAAGGGCAATCCAGACCGCCAGAGGGGAGAGAGAGAGAGCAGAGCTTGATGCTGCTACAATTCAGGCTGAGCCCCACACACAGAGCATACCACGGTTGGACTGTAACGACTTAGAACTGCTCCACAATACAGGACCCAAAGATGAATTTGTAAAGTTTGTGTTACCAATAATGTAAAAAAATATACTTCCACACAATCTCAGAGACAGGCTTCAAAGTTATCCATTTTAACGATAGTAACCTAAGTAACAACTTCTCAGCTGGCACGTGCAACTGTAAATAAAAAGGTCATGTCCAAACCACACCAACGATTAGTTTTAACCAATCATCAATGCTCTTTGACCAACAGAGTTCTCCCAGGTCAAGAATTTCAGTGATGCGTGTTAACAGGAGAACTATCACCAGCGAACACATTGGCAGAACATAAACGTCACAGCATTTCGTCATCATTTGTAGGCGTATTAAGCGAAGCCTGTTCGCCCAGTAAGTATAAATTAGCCTTTAGTGTATTTCATGGGCTCTGTGAATCTGATCGAATCAAATCTTATGATGTCAGAAAGAGTGATTTTAATGTATTTAAAAATTTCATAACATAATATGGTTGAATACAAAGCAAAAAGTTTACATTTATAATTCATTGTTCCCATTCAAAAGCTTGTTCGATGAACATTCGCACTGAAAATTTGGGCTCGGGGAGGTTTGGCCTTAAGTCATCATTTTTTAATATGTTGTTTTGGATTCACACTAACCTCTAGTGGCCACAATGCCATTGTGGAAATTTACTATTCACAGTCAGCCATGATTAATTTAATCCACGAGTGAAAGTGTCCAATAACAAGGTGGTCACTGAGATGAAGCAGGTCATGTGATCCTAACATGGCAGCCCCCATGAGGGGACCCTCTCTATGTAGAATAAAACCGTTTTTATGCGGTTACTGATATGGCTGGAGTCCTCATCTCATGCGAGTGCTCACGATGTTATTCATACGTTTCAAAATGCTTATACCATTCTTTCTCTTTTTCTACTGTGAATTCGCATGTGGTTATTAAGAGTGTCTTTCCGTGTGAAACTCTTTCCACACTGATGGCATGTGTAAGGTTTCTCTCCGGTGTGAGTTCTAATGTGACCACTGAGATGTTCTTGTTGTGTAAAACTTTTTCCACACTGAGGGCACGAGAAAGGCTTCTCTCCAGTGTGAATTCTTAGGTGTGTCCTAAAGCAGTCTTTCCGTGTGAAACTCTTTCCACACTGAGGGCAGGTGAACAGTTTCTCTTCAAGGTGAACATTTATGTGGTTCTTAAGGCTGGATTTACGCATGAACGTTTTCTGACACCGGTGACAAGTGTAAGGTTTCTCTCCAGTGTGAATATTTAGGTGATCCTTTAGGCTTTTTTTATGTGTGAAACATTTCCCACACTGAAGGCAGTTGTTTTTGTCTTCTGTTCTTTGAGCTCTATTCTTTTTAGTCTGCGAGCAACTAAGTGATTTTATTTCTCCAATTATGAAATAACAAGGTTGCTGTTGTGTCACCTCCACTTCATTCAGTTCTTGATTTTCCTCTTTCACTTCCATCAGACCTAAAATGTAAATAGTAAATAACCAAAAATGTGTTCAAGACAAATATAAAAGCAAATAGGTCAAGAAAACAGTTATCTTATTCATGTAAACTATGTTCACACCGTAGCTGAATGTGGACACCAATGCTCCTAAATTGTCCCGTATGCATATAACACATCCTGGCATGTTCATCATTTAAATATATAAAGCTCTTAAAATTGTTATTAGCCATTATTTTTATTTTGAATGCGGAAGGAACATTTTGAAAGAACAAGTCCCAATTTAATAATGTATCAGTAAGTGAAGGAAAGTGATATTTTTTTTATCCCCTTTTCTCCCAATTTGTGTCCACATGTCCCAAGCACATGTGTTACAACTAACCTCGTGTTAGTTAGTGCCCCGCTCTACCTTACTTGTGCAATCTGAGTTGAAGCAGGGGCGTGTCCAGGATTTTTTGCCTGGGGTGGCAAGAGTTGAGTAAGGGGTGGCATCCAGTCATTTCATCTGATGGGGGATTGGGGGGTATGTTGGCAGAGGAGGAAAGCTGTGTCCTGCCAGACATCAGACTGAGGTGGAGGGAGGATGGTGCCGGAACGTAGTAATGGACCATGCATGACACGGACGGGTTAAGCCATTGCCCACCGTCTCAAGGACGCGAGCGGGGTCTGACTTGGGGTGGCAAAGCTCATTTTTATGGTGGCAGATGCCACCTCGTGCCAGCCTTCTGGCCCCACCCCTGGCTGAAACCTATGATTTTATTTCCTTTTCTTAAAAAATAAACTGAACTTTAAAATCATGCAAATCAAGCATACAAATGACGAATTTTGAGTTTAAAAAAAATCTTATTAAATCCGACCAGGCAGTTCACACTAAAGGCACTTGTGGCTGTTCACATATTCATCAAATTAACAGCTCTTTCACATGTGAGAGATAAAATCAGATTTGGACCACATTCAGCTGCGATGTGAAAGTATCACATGTACGCAAATCTTGGTTAAACGCCTTATATGGAAACACAACAAAAACACTAACGCGAAAAAATAAATGAAGTCTAATACAGTGGGAAAATGCGACAATAAATGCCTAACTATTTTATTCCCCAAAACCAACAGTGAATAATTAATATTTGAATGGGATCTAATAACGTATGTTTAATCAATTTAAGCCCCACTCTGACTAAATACACCATTAGATGTAGATTTAAGTGTTTATTTGTTTACCTTTTGTAGTATTTGTTCTCTCCTCTCTTCGGATTGTTTTCGCGCTCTCACTGAAACTGCTGCTGCAAACGCGCTCTCCACTGTCGTAAACACAATGAGCTTGTCATCCTCCAGGGGGCGCTGTATGGAAGTTTAAGCCAACATCAGTTCTGGGGCCGGTTGCATAAAACTGTTTTAGACTAGTCTTATTAGTTAGTCGTCTAAAATGTTGGTCTTAATTTTTTCAGTCAGCCGGTTGCATAAACATAGCCATTAACTTTAGCTAGTCAAACTAATTGTTAGATACAGTCTTAAGACGCCATAGAAAGCCTGTTGCATAAAAACAAGCTCACAGTTGTCTTTAGTAAGACAGTCTAATTTGCATTGCATTGTGGGAAAAATAAGACACTGAACAGCTTAAAAAAATGGCCGACAGTGGACGCTCAATACATGTTTTATTCGCTGAGAATATTTGTTTATTACAGGACCACAATGCTTCAAAATGTATTTTAATGAACACATTTAGTGTTTTAACCCAAATAATTAAAAACAACATTTTGTTACCATTTTTGAAGTCACAGTCTTCAACCAAGTCTCAACTCAAGCCCCTTTCAGCCCCTGCACTGGCTCAGCTGACAGTTATTTTCAATGGCAAAATGGAAAGTAAACAAAAGTTAGCCTGAGGTGTGCTGTCTTACATTTCAGTCTTAAATTAGACTGATCTAAGTTTTTATGCAACTGACTGAAAAAATTAAGACCAACATTTTAGACGACTAACTAGTAAGACTAGTCTAAAACAGTTTTATGCAACCGGCTATCATAACTACCAAATATTCATTCGTTTTCAGTATGTTAACCCTTTAAATGCCAGTTTGTTTAGATAATGCCACTGTTGTTTTTTTTAATGAAAAAATCATTATCAAAGTCTGGGATATGTCAATGATTAGCAGCAACATTGATTTTGATTCATTATTACTTTTTGTGCAGTGTCAGATTTAAAAAAAATTAAACTCACACTCCAGGACAAAAATGACCATGTCAAAAAAACTCCCATAAAAATATTAAATATTAAATATTATTTTCCATTTTCACTGGCTTACATTTTTGAACAAACATCAGTCCTAATTATAACTACAAAATATTCATTCATTTTCAGGATTTAAACCCTTTAAATGCCAGTTTGTTTACATAATGCCACTGTTGTTTTTTACACACATACAAAACACACTCTGATATCCATACCAACACACAATAGCTCCATCATTTATTCAATTGTCCTGCAGTGCTCTATAATACAGAAACTAGAAAATAGGAGAAAAGCTTGTATTTGCATTTAGGCAAAACATGAGAAGAATGGCGCCATCTGGTTGAAAATATTAAACATTTAAATGTTGAAGCCAGGACTCCGGTACGAAAGCATAATATCATAGAATTCATTTTATGCTTTAATGGCACTGGGATCAAATATTGTCGTTTTAATAGGTTTCAAAGGGGACATTTTTGTCCTGAAGGTCCCGAGTGTAACTATATAAATCTATAAATAAATATCTTTTGAATGTGTAAACTGCACACAACTCAAGAGCACTGGTTCCCTTTTTCTCCAGTATGAACTCTCTCATGTCTTTTCAATTGTACTGACTGAGCAAAACCTTTGTCACAATGTGAGCACTTGTAAGGTTTCTCTCCAGTATGAATTCTTTGGTGGGTTTTCAAGTGGCCGGCTGCAAAGAAGCCCTTCCCGCATTCACAGCACACATGATCTTTTACACCGGTATGCGTTTTCTCGTGAACTTTCAAAATCCCATTCGATGAAAAACTCTTTCCACATGAACACACGTATGGCCTCATGTGAACATTCAGGTGTCTTCTTAGAACCGAAGCAGAAAGAAACCTTTCACCACACTGATCACAGTGAAAAGGCTTTAGACCAGAGTGAGAGCGTACATGATTTCTGAAAGTGTTTTCCCACTTAAAACTCTTGCCACACTCAGGGCATTTAAACAGCTTTTCTCCAGTGTGAGTTCGTGCATGGTTCTTAAGATTTTGTTTACGTGCGAAACACTTTCTACACTGAGAGCAGGTGAAAGTGTGTTTGTCCTCTGCTGTTTGAGTTCTGCTTTGTGAGAAATTATTTTCAGTCTGTGCACAACTAAAAAAGGATTTATCCCCACTTATGAAATGATGCGGCTTCTGATACTGATGCTCCTCCACTTCAGTCAGTTCTTGGCTTTCCTCTTTCACTTTCATGTCTAAAAAATGAACATATTAAACAATTACAAATCAAATCAGGAGAGAATGTGAAACATGTCAAGTATCAATTTGTGTGTTAATTCTACAGTAAAAAGGTAAATAATTGATGCATTGTTCTACAGTCTTTCACTAAACTATCACATTGACACAAGCATTCAGACCCTTTACCATGACTCTGAAATTTAGCTCAGGTGCATCCCGTTTCTCTGGATAATTTTGAGATGTTTCTACACTTTTATTGGAAGTCCACTTGTGGCATATTCAATTGATTGGACATGATTTGGAAAGGTGCACACCTGTCTATATAAGGTCTCACAGCTGAAAATGCATTTCAGAGCAAAAACAATGCCATGACATCAAAGGAACCGCCCACAGAGCTCAGAGACAGGATTGTGTCGAGACACGGATCAGTAAAAGGCTACACATTTTTGTTTGGCTGCATTGAAGGTTCCCAAGAGCACAGTGGCCTCCATAATTTTTAAATGGAAGTTTGGAACAACCGGGACACTTCCTAGAGCCGGCCACCCTGTCAAACTGAGCAATTGAGGGAGAAGGGCCTTTGTGAGAGAGAAAAGACATGCAAAACAATCTAAACACAGAGCTTAACACCCCATGCTAATTAAAAGCTTGCCTGAACAAAAAAGTTCTTCAGCTGCTTTTTTAAAAGAGTCAACAGAATCAATACAACATAATGACCGTGGAACTGCATTCCATAGTCTAGGTGCAACAGCTTGAAAGGATCGATCCCAATGGGTTTTAAATCTGGTGTGCAAAACCCTATGAGTGGTGGCGTAGTGGGCTAAAGCACATAACTGGTAATCAGAAGGTTGCTGGTTCGATCCCCACGGCCACCACCATTGTGTCCTTGAGCAAGGCACTTAACTCCAGGTTGCTCCGGGGGGATTGTCCCTGTAATAAGGGCTCTGTAAGTCGCTTTGGATAAAAGCGTCTGCCTAAATGCATAAATGTAAAACCTGGCCAGATGATGTAATGGCACTTTTCCACTGCACGTTACGTTTGACTTGACTCTGCTCGCTTTACTGTTCTGAGCTTGCTTTTCCATTGCTTTTCCACCGCCTCAACGTGGGTGGGATTATAGCCTGATCGTCATAGTCGCGCCGCCTCTACTGCAGTGACATCATCTTAAACGCGACACAAAAACACACTAAAAGAGCAATGAATGGTGTTCTTGATTCTTGGCATGTGGCTATTTTTCGCAGCAAAAGAGGCTGATGGAAGCAAGACAAAATACAGCTAAAACAACCCAGGAGAGTTTGGGAAATCATACACCAAAGTGCAGACAGAGGATATCACTGTGTTAGCTCAAAGACGACGCACGAGGGAAAGCTAACCTGCCATCTAGCTTATAGCTGTGACACTGGTAGTGATGATTTTCTCTGACCAATCGGTGATCTGCTGGGTTTTAAAGTCACATTTATTATCGGCTTGGCTTGCTTGGAACCTCGCCCGAGATGGTACTTAAAAAATTTACCAGGTACTAACCACAGTGGAAAACCCCCAAAAATCGAGCAGAGTCGAGTCGAGCCGTACCGTGCAGTGGAAAAGCCCCATAAGGCTCAGAGTAGATAAATAAGACTTTAACAGGTCTGAGATATACTGGGGAGCTTGTCCATGCAAAGCCCTGAAAGTTAAAGAGCAACATGCAGGTTGAATTTATAACTGAATTAATACTTTATATTGTCTGCAGAGGTCTTTTAAAAACACATATGTAGAAATTACTAATGAAATCTCATTTGATGTAGAGATTTTGATGAAAATGTGCTAGGCTCTGGAATACGCCTTTCCGCTATCAACGCGTCATATGACGTAGGGCTGAGGCAAACAAAAGAGCTCATGGTCAGCTCTCATTGTGGGTGTTGATGTAGTTAGAGCAGTACAGAAAGTTTTAGAGAAGCCATAATGGTAAATTATTGTGTTTGTGCTGGTTGCACGAATTCCAGCCTGTCAGGACATCGTGTCCATCATTTTCCTTCTAGAAAATACAAGGCTTTTCGGTCTTGAGTGCGTTTTGTGCAGGTGAAGAGAGCAGACTTCACTGCCGCGTCTGTTACCACACACTCGGTCGTTTGTGGCGCACATTTCACTCCGGAGAATTATCGACCTGGAGATTTGTTGGAGTCTCGGATGGGATTTCGGAGTAAGGACCACGTGAGGCTGATTACTGATGCTGTTCCCTCGGTGCACTCGATGGAATCAAGTCCACCGTCAAAGTGTACACCGGATTTTGGCGCGGGCTGGACTGGAGGACAAAGTGCTAACGTTAGCAGACATTCTGTGCAATGAAAACGAGGACTTAGCAGAGTAAGTCTTACTTTTAATTATTTTAACTCTTAATTTGCTCATAATTATAGGCCTGTGGGCCATCATAGGCATGTTCGTCCACACCGGAGAACTCGGTTTCTTCATTCGCATTCATTGTAACCTGAGCTTGAACTTGACCAGACTCCCTCACCCATCGTCACTTCCGGTTAGTGCTTTATAGACGCGGAAGTTATTTTATCACAATTTATCTCAAAATATCGTTAATGGCTAAATATATATTACTCCAGTTCAGAAAATCTAGTTGTTTTATCATCAACATACACTATGCTATATAGGGGTGTCCAACCTGCATGTTGCTCTTTAACACCAAGACTTTGAACTGTATTCTAAAATTTATTGACAACCAATGAAGGACCTCAGATTGGGCCGAAGGTTCACCTTCCAACAGGACGATGACCCCAAGCACACAGCCAAGATAACGCAAGAGTGGCTTAGGGACAACTGTGTGAATGTCCTTCAGTGGCCCAGGAAGCGCCTGGACTTGAACCCAATCTAACATCTCTGGAGAGACCTGAAAGTGGCTGTCCACCGACGGTCCCCATCCAACCTGACAGAGCTTGAGAGGATTTGCAGTGAAGAATGGTAGAAAATACCAAAAAGACTCGAGGCTGTAATTTCTGCCAAAGGTGGTTCAACCAAGTACTGAGTTAAGGCAGTGTTTCCCAACCACTGTGCCACGGCACACTAGTGTGCCATGAAAGATTGTCAGGTGTGCCGTGGAAAATGATCAAATTCCATAAAATAAATAAATGCATGAAAAAAATAATAATTTCAGGGATCAAAACTAATCTTTCGCCTTTTTGAAATGGCGACCATAATCGGTCACTTTTGTGATTGTGAACAGCAATGATTAATGTGCATAAGTGAGTGATATTTATACATGTAAAGGGTCATCACATGACTCGCGTCAGCGCTGCAGAATACATTGAAGTCTATGAGGTGACGTCACACCAAAGTGTTTTTCACACACACGTTTCTGCTTCACCAATAAATAGAAAATTATAAAATAAACATGAAATATTTACAAACTGTTCAAATTTGTGAAGAGACATTAAATGTCTCACAATTTCTTTTAATTAAATATTACCTTATCGTTTACGTATATCAGAGACTCCAGTTATTGAACTACTTTCAATTCACGAAGAAAACGCTTCTAAACATAAACGAGTCCTTTAATTACTTTCTGCCCTCAAAGTAACTGCAACCTTTTTTTCTCTCTTCCAAATACATGTTTTCAATGTTTATTGGTAAATGGTCTGCGCTTTTTTTAACCTTAGAGGTTACCAAAGCGCTTTACACTGTTTCCCAATCACCCATTCACACACACACTCATACACCAATGGTGGCAGAGCTGCCATGCAAGGCGCTAGCCTGCCATTGGGAGCAACTTATTGTGCACACCTCCCGCTTTTTTACGTGGCAAACTCGTAAAATCGCCCCTCTGTGACACTTTCTGCAACTCTTGTCATGTGGACGGCGATGCAGCGCTTGACGCTGGGTTCAGCCTCCAGAACCAAATTAAATCTGCCACGAGAACTCGTCTGTCCGAGGCAAAGACGCAAAATCTAATGACAATTGCCTCAGCATCCGTCTCCCTTGATGCGTTTGATTACGCACAGGCGAGTCTTTAAGTCGATGCGGACCAGGAGGAAGGTTTGAGTTCTGTTTAATTCATAGTTTTTTGTAATATTGCGTTGTTCATATGTCGTGTTTTAGTGCCTCCGCTGAAACATTAATCTGCTTCGTGTCTCTGTTGTTCATCTGTTCTCTTCATAAATAAATAAATGTATAATCTGCTGTATGCTCGTCCTGTAAGTTCATGATTAAAAATTAAAATGTGAATGAAAATAAAAGCTATTAATTGTCTTATTATCATTAAAATATGACAATTAAGATGACGGGTAATAATAGACTATGACGGAATTTTTACGACCCTGTCTGACAAAATGAAGGACGATGAAACGGTCTAATTTTTGAGAAATGTTTGCACAGCCGAATTTCAAACATTACAAGTAAACGCTACTACATTTACATTTATACATTTGGCAGACGCTTTTAGTGACCGGTTAAGTGCTTTTGGAAAAGATGTGTTTTTAGCCGTTTTTTGAAGATAGAGAGTGAGTCAGCTTCACAGATTGAGTTGGGAAGGTCATTCCACCACCGTGGTATGATGAAACTGAAAGTCCGGGAAAGTGTTTTGGTGCCTCTTTGTTTTGGTATGACAAGGCGACGTTCCTTAGCCGACCGCAGGCTTCTGGTGGGAACGTAGCTCTGCATAAATGTTTTTAGGTATGCTGGAGCAGACCCAGTGACTGTTTTGTATGCAGCATCAGAGCCTTGAATTTAATACGTGCATGAACCGGCAGCCAGTGGAGAGAGACAAAGAGTGGTGTAACATGTGCTCTCTTAGGTTCATTAAAGACCAGACGTGCTGCTGCATTCTGGATCATTTGGAGAGGTCTAATAGCACATGCAGGAAGGCCTGCAATGAGAGAGTTACAGTAGTCCAGTCTAGTTATGACAAGTGACTGAACGAGCAGTTGTGTGGCATGTACAGAGAAGGAAGGGTCTTATCTTCCTGATATTGTAGAGTGTAAATCTACATGATCTTGCAGTCTTTGAAATGTGGTCTGTGAAGTTTAGCTCATCATCAATGGTTACCCCTAGATTTCTGACCGTTTTGGAAGGTGAAACTGTAGTTACTAAGATGGACAGAAAACATGGACAAGTTCTTGAAAAGGAAAAATATTGACAATGGTTAGCCTATGTGGGATAGTGGTGTGCCTTGGCATAAAAAAGGTTGGGAAACTGTAAAATAATAAAGGCCTCTCGACATCATCTTCTCTTGTCAGTATAGTTACTTTGCTGTTACAAGACACAGTTGATGTGTTGCAAGCTGTTTCCTGTTCTGTAGAAGGGAGTGTAAGCAAACTGTCATCTATAGAAATGTGTTTCCTTTATCTATACTTTCTGTCTAAAGACCTAACGTATTTCAACAAACATGTATGTCACATCCAGATAAGGTAAAGAATGATTTTATTGGTTAATCTAGTTTAAATGTTGCTTTGCTGACCAATATATAATGATGGAGCTGGATACTAAACGTTGAAGAATGATCTGATACGCTCTGTTGACTGTGTCACTTCTTTCTTCCCTCAGCTGAGACTCTGATCAAGAGACGGGGACTGCAGATCAAGAATCATCAATCAAACGCATTGCATGACAAAATGACCTAACAGGAAACACTTCGTTAAGGGTCTGAATGCTAATTTTACATTTTAATAAATTTATAAAGTTATTTTGCTTTTTGCTTTGTCATTATGGAGTGTAGATTGATTTTAGAAATAGTTTTATTATTTAAAGCTTTTTCGCATTAGGCTGCAACATGGCAAAATGTGAAAATAATTAAGGGGTCTGAATACTTTATGAATGCGCCGTATGTTATTTGTTTACTGTATTTTCTAGCTAAAGCTTCAAAATGGTGAACTACATGAAGTTTTATTACATTAATGTTCCTCAGCAGTTGATAATGAATTAAGAATGGACACCAACCTATTTGTTCCTCAGTGTCTTCATGTTTTATTTGGGATGACTCTGGATAACTCATGTCCTCCTTCTCCTCTTTAACAAACTCCATCTTCACCATCTTCAGCTGTTGCACCTGCAGTTCTTCCTGCTGGTCTGAAGCACTGCTTCTCTTGTAGGATGATGGGAGTATTCACGGTATTTATTGGTGAATTATTGTGGGAGTGGCTTCAATGAAGATGTGAATTGTCATCATGACTGGCATGGAGGACCAAAGAACCACATCTGCCTTAATGAAAAATAAATAGTTTATTGAATGTAATTTTTTTAAATCAAGCACGCAAATGACGAATTTTGAGTTAAACTGAATACAAAATAAAAATAAAAACATGTTCATAAAATTAACAGCTCTTTCACATGCGATAGATAAAATCATTTGGACCACATTTACACAACTTTTGGTTAAACGACTTATATGGAAACAAAACAAAAACACAAAAAATAACTAAAATAAATGTAAAACAATATAAGACAAATTGGGACAGTAAATGCATAACTATTTTATTCCCCAAAATCATAAAACAGTAAATAATTAAGAGTGGAACGGAAAAAAGTCGAACAACCTCTATTCAATACGTTAAGCCCCACTCGGACTAAATTAATCATTAGATGTAGGTTTAAGTGTGTATTTGTTTACCTTTTGTAGTATTTGTTCTCTCCTCTCTTCGGATTGTTTTTGCGCTCTCACTCAAACTGCTGCCGTAAACGCGCTCCCCACTGTCGTAAACACAATGAGCTCGTCATCCTCCAGGGGGCGCTTTACGGCACAGACAGATTAATTCCCATTGAGCTGCATTCAAATATAAGAGTGCTTGTCTTCTTATGGACATTGTTGTGTACACTTTCAAATATCATTTTTAAATCTATTACTGAAAAATATCTGGACTCAAAGCAAGATAATTAATTCAATTCATCCAAATTCAATTTCTTAATTTGGTTGCACTAAGGCAAGGCTTAAATAGTAGGTCATAAGCTCACAAAGTAATTACATAATATGTTATTTACCTGTATTGATCCAATAAACAGCCATCAAATTTGTACACAGAAGTGTTAAAAAGCTGTGAATTTCAATTTGATCTTGTTACAGTTGATGTTCAATACCTTGTTTGCTCACATAACTGTCAGCTGTAATAAATTATATCCCCATTAAAATCAGATATGTAATAAAACAAGATTTAATTTAGCCCATGTAAATAACAATATTCCATAAATGTATCTATAATTAATTAGGGATAATAAATAAATAAATAAATAAATAATACAACAGGCTGGATAAATAGACATTTATTCATTTTAATACCTATTTCATATGTTGAAACTTGACACCAGGGGGCATAAACAGGAAAGTGTACCATTAGATCGGTTTCATGCTGAAGATGTTTTTTTACATAATGTTTTCTCCCATAAATGTAAACGAGTGTAAATGCCAACGTCATCATTAATGCGAAAGGACTGAAGCCTGTCAACCAAAACATGAGCTCATTGATGTCATTAAATCAGTCTTTTTTTATTCCATCCATTACTCCTTGTCAGAGGCTTCTGTACATATTTAATTCATATGTAGGGCATTCTACCTAAGTTTAATAGTGCAATGCTCACATATTTAATAGTGCATAAATTCTGAATTAGAGCTCATTTACGCCACAACTAGGCTAAGTTGTAACTTACGTATAGCTGGTGCAACCGGCCCCAGGTCAGGAAGCAGACACACTGGCTAATCCGAACATCTGCTAGCTGCCATAAGACATCACACAGGTCACATAAACAAGAACACATAGAGGCTGTATCACCTAGATATCATAGAGACTGTGACTGTTCCCCGAAGTTCAGGTTTTTTTGCATTAACTAATGTTAACAAATACAATTTTATTAAGCTTGATTAAAGTATTATTCATTATAAGTTCATGTTAACAAATGGACACTTATTGTAAAACTTTTTCACTTCCATAATGTCTAAAACATAAAAAGTTAATTTACCAAATTAAATATTCACAAACGTGAAATCAAACTAAATAAACACAAATAGAAAAAAGTAACAAATGTCAAGTTTCTATTTCTATGTGAGCCTAGATGGCAGAATGATGCCATCATTATAAGATGTCATTTTCACATTACAGTCATTTAAAACCTGGTAGACATCTGCTATGCAAAATCTATATATCAGTCATATGGTTATGATTTAATAATTTTTGTTAATTAATAATTAACAATTTACAAAAACTACACTTTACCAAATGTTTTACTCTCTCAATCAAAATGGAGGTCCTCGCGGAAATACATGGAGCGACCACATCTGTGGAGGCAAAACTTTCCACCTTTATCACAACAATAGACAAGGTTGAAAAGAAAATTGAGTTTCTCAGAAGCGAGAAAGAGCTGCAGACAAGAGGAATTGTACTACCCGGCCCGAACCAGACCAGTCTATTAATTGAAAGCTTGGACACGTACCCATGCAGAACTTAGAAACGCCAGACCTGAACCAGCCCTGTCTATTATTTGAAAGCTGGGACCCGGACCCGGCCGGGAGACACATAGTGGATCTATGTCTTACCTAATGTCACATTAGTAGCCTTCTCCCCTGTGCCATCCTCCTTGCCAAGAAAGTTGGTAAAATACATCCAGATTTTGTGATTCCTCTCTTAATGACTGAAACTACACAGCTAATCCACTCATTACTTCAGCTTCAAAAGTCCACTTGATTTTACGTTGACTGATGACAAACGCGACTTGTTTAGAATCAGCTTTGCAGTTTTTTTTATATCTCGCATAAGATCACTTTGACCGTTTGCCCTTTTGAACTAAAATAACGATTGCTAATTTGCTATGTGTGCCTTAACTCCGCTCTGACGTCACTCAGCTCATTGTAGCTCCGCTTTGTTTTTCACCTGTAAGGGGGTTAAGATGGGCAAGGAGGAGGAGGTGAGAACCGGCTTGTCAATATAAATCATAATTTAATGAAAACTTAAACCAAAAGCACAAACATAAACACACACATGGCGGACATGCCCGTAATTCTCTCTCTCTCGAACCATCGTCACCGGCCGCCTTTATCCCTCGCATGCGCCATCAGGACGATTGGGGACCAGGCGTGCAACATTCTAGCCGGCCCGCCCTCTCCGCTCCACATCACCATATTTCCAGCCTGCACTTTCTCATCCTAATTTTACAATGTTGCAAGTCACAACACAAAGACAAAGTTCCCCCATTTAGCCTTAACAGACTGTAGGGGCAAGTGGTGTTAGCGAGCACCTATGAAGGCCGGAACGGTACACCAGGGGGTGGGTGGCCAGCACCACGCCCGACCGCCTTTGTCTCCCCAGTGGCGATGTTTTACACACCGCACCAGGTACTCATTTTAGGCTGAGTCGACCTAGGGAAGGCCCGGGACCGGTTCAGATAATCGTCACTGGTGTTGGCCATGAGCAGGAATCGAACTCGGGTCGCCAGGTTCGTAGTGCACAAAGTCCCAACACACACACACACACACACGCACCATCATCGTCAGTGCTGTCTGATCACGGCCGGGTCTTCTCAGCAATAGAATGGACCCGGGACAGATCTGGGACCCGACCTAGACACGGCTGTGCACGACTTCGCCAGAGCAACACGGGAAATGGGATAGATTCAAAGAGTGTAAGAAGTTTCTTCACGAACATGTGAGCAGTGAGGTGAGATTTGATTTGCTTTACCCAGCTAAGCTGATCATTGATGCCAAGCATTGATGTAAGACCTTCACATGCCCATGAGAAGCTATGGCCTTCATTAAATCAATGGAATGAGTGGGTGGCTTTCCCGGCACTGAATCAGCACATGGTGCCGATGCTGTCTGAGAGGGTTTGTTATTCGGTTGGTTGCCCACTGTCTCTCTCTCCCTTTTTCTCTTTCCCTTTATTGCCTTCAGTTTATTTGTTCATTTGGGTTCAATGTTGTCGTTTTCTCTGGCATCTGCACCAAAATCAATGCGTAACAAATGCAAGAAATGTACATGGCTGTAAAGTTTTCCATGTTGTCGTTCTAGCTGTTGAAAAGCTAGATCACTGACATTTTCGACGTGCTACAATGACACGGTCAACTGGAAAATCTCTACATTACTTCCTCAACTGACGTCCTTTCTTCAGCTAATCGGGTACGCATGGTGTCGTGCATTGCATACTTGGACAAAGAGACCAAGACTGTAGCTTGACAAGGCAAAAACCTACAGTAGCTCGATAATAACTACCCATATAAACATACGTTTTTTTTAAATAAGTAAAATAACAAGTTCTCACATGGATAAATGTGCCACTGTAAACAAGCCGTAAAGAGTTGTTGACTAGCTACATTTCCAAACACAACAGTACTCTTTTAGTCTCATCTCATTGCGAGCAAGTCTTTTCATTTCTCAATGCATTTTAATGGTCATAATTGATCAAATCAGGTACAGTTGAAGATATTATAGACTGATTAATGTGTCAAATGCAACCATAGGTAATTTAAACAATTGCTAGTCCTCAGCCTAAAGAAAAACATCCTACAAAACTCAACAGCAACACAGTCATTCTCTAAATTAATACTGTGACCACATATATCAGACTCTTATACTTAATAGAGGGTATCCATTGTTTCAGTTTGTGTGTTTTCTGGGCATTGATCCCACAATATTGGTGTTGCTAGCGCCATGTTCTACCAGTTGATCTACAGGAACCCTAGACTTTTAGATGATAGTATGCTTTTGTGAGAAACGTATGCATCATATGCTAAAATACAATCATACAAAAGATGAACAGTCCATCATTTAAGTCCTTATTCACTCTTAAATCATTAAGTCCATAAACAGCACTGAAATCCAATGGCAGCTCTGTTGATAACATCAAACTTCATTGGTTCTGGCGACACAACGTTGAAGGGATTCTCTATGTACCGCCATTGTATTGAAGTCAGCTGACAGGACATTAAATCATTTCCTTTTGTGCTCCACAGAGGAAAGTCAGTCAATGGGATTTGGACATGACGACAAGATTTTTAATTTGGGGTGAATTATTCCTGTAATCTCATGCTATTTACTGGAACGCGTTGAACGCGAAGATGAACTTTGCTCACTTTTACAACTCTGTGAACATGATGACAACTTTGGAGGGCAGTGGGATGGTTTCTCTCTAGTATGAATTCTACTCTCATGTGATTTCTGGTGTTCTGGCACAGTGAATCTCTTGTCACAATATGAGCACTTGTAAGGTTTCTCTCCAGTATGAATTCTCAGGTGCCTTTTCAAATGGCTGGCTGTAACGAAGCCCTTCCCACAATACGAGCACACGTGATCTTTTACACCAGTATGTATTTTCTCGTGATCTTTCCAAGAGCTCAGTCTTAAAAAACTCTTTCCACAAAATGAACATGAGTGAGGCTTTTCATTTGCATGGATTCGTAGGTGTGCTGTTAGCACTGACTGCAATATAAATCTTTTACCACATTGATCACAGTTAAATGGCCTTTCATCAGAGTGCCCGTGTAGATGATTTTTCAGAGACTGTGGACGTGTGAAAACTTTCCCACATTGATGACATGTATTAGACTTCTCTCTAGTGTGAACGTTCATGTGACTATTGAGATGTTCTTTTAGTCTGAAACGCCATCCACACTGAGAGCATGTGTACGGTTTCTCTCCAGTGTGAATTCTGATGTGAGTTCTAAGATTTGACTTATGCAAAAAACTCTTTCCGCACTGAGGGCATGTGTACGGCTTCACTCCGGTGTGAATTCCCATGTGTTTCTTAAGGCTTTTAAGCGTTAAACACTTTCCACACTGAGGACAGGTGACAGACTTTTGAGCTTTTGTTCTTCCAGTTCTCCTTTTTGAGGAATTCTTCGCCGTCTGTGAGCAACTATATTCTTCTTCTTGTATGAAGTTAGAAGATTTCGGATCCTGATGTTTCTCCACCTCATTCAGTTCTTGACTTTCTTCTTTCACTTCCATGATGTCTAAAATAAACATTAAATTACCAAATTAAAAATGCACAAATGTGAAATGAAACAAAATGTACATTAAAAGCAAAAAGCAGAGTATTCAAATACCCCTGGAGAGCCCTAGAATTTGATTGGCCACCCTAGGTGCCACCGCATATTCTAAACTAATTATTTTCCATAGTATATCACACAGATGTCAGCTGTTGCACCTGGAGTTCTTCCTGCTGGTCTGAAGCACTTCTTCTCTTGTAGTATGATGGGAGTATTCACAGTAATTATTGGTGGACTGTTGTGGGCGTGGCTTCACTGAAGATGTGAATTACAATCGCTGTGAGATATTAATATCAAAAACGTTCTGCCACAATAAAATTCCAAAAGTCAATTTCTGAATTGATACACTTTTTTTTTTTTTTTTTAAGATTTATAAATTTCAAATTACATAAAGAGTAATCTTTAAAAAAATTAAATATGTAAAAGTTGCAATAATTTAGTTAAAAATTAAACTATTCAAATTGATGGAATTTTGCTATGAAATTGAAATGCGTACATCTTAAAAATAGGCTAAATACTTTTTGAGTATATAAAAATTATTCAATGAATTGAAGGATATATTTTGTTTAAATCCACCTAAAACATATGTATGAATAATATCCAAATGAAAAGAAATGGGAGAAGATAAAAAGAATATATGGACATGAATTTGGGAATAAATGCAGATTTTGATCCCCAAAACCAACAAAAAAAATACATTTTTGTTCTTTAAATAAATTGATGCTTCTGTTCACCAAGGATGCATTAAATTGATCAACAAATGTGGCAAATTGTTACTATGGTTTGAAATAGCTTTTTTCTATTTTTATTTATTTTCAAATTGAATTTTTGCCCATAATGGCCCCATTTTTTCAGAAGTCATTACTGGAGTCCGCAACTAAACTAATGTCAACAGTCATTAAAACAGTCATATTTGTAACATTATAAATGTCTTGCATCAATTTAAAGCAAGTAATGAATAAAATTGCACATTTCAATTTCGGTATTCAAAGCGCTTTACACTGTGACTCATTCATCCATTCATACACCAATGGCGGCAGAGCTGCTATGTAAGGCGCTAGCCTGCCATTGGGAGCATCTTGGGGTTCAGTGTCTTGCCCAAGGACACTTCGGCATGTGGAGTCATGTGGGCAGGGAATCGAACCGCCAACCCTGCGATTAGTGGCCGACCCGCTCTACCACCTGAGCAACAGCCGCCCCAAAGAAACATAAATGATCTATATGATGACATAGATCAAATTAATTCAATATAAGTGATATGTTGTTTTAGGTAAAGTGTTACTGAATAATATATGAAACTTTTAGTAAAATACCTTAAATTGTTGTTGTTGTTAAACAGAGGTGGTTACAGATTTTAAAATAGATATAAAGTGGTTATCATTACATATAGTGCTGCAGTTTGCCTCAGACTGTTGATGTCAATGAAAAGTGCTCAATGTGGCATTTTACAGATCTTAAATAATGAATGGGGTGAAAACAGGGAATTATATGTGTGAAACATATCAACTTTTTAGCAGCTCCATTAAAAGTGATGGCCCTATTATTTCTCTCAAGCTATTGATTTTAATGCTGCAAACATTTCAGGGTAATCAGGATGAACATAAATGTTCAGAGAGAGCATTTGGTTAAGCTATATTTAAAACATCTGGAAGATAACTATTATTGCTTTCTTAGACCAAATAATACCACAAGGGAAAAACAACTTTATAAATAAACCAATCAGCCATAACATTATAACCACCTGCCTAACATAGTGTAGGTCCCCCTTGTGCTGCCAGAATAGCTCTGACCCGTCAAGGGATGGACTCCACAAGACCTCTGAAGGTGTCCTGTGGTATCTGGCACCAAGACGTTAGTAGTGGATCCTTTAAGTCCTGTAAGTTGCGAGGTGGGGCCCCATGAATTGGACTTGTTTGTCCAGCACATCCCATAGACGCTCAATCAGATTGAGATCTGGGGAATTTGTAGGCCAAGTCAACACCTTGAACTCTTTGTCATATTCCTCAAACCATTCCTGAACTATATTTGAAGTGTGGCAGGGCGCATTATCCTGCTGAAAGAGATGTAACATACCGTTGCCATGAAAGGGTGTACGTGGTCTGCAGCAATATTCAGGTAGATGTTATATGTCAAACTAACATCCATATGAATGCCAGGACTCAAGGTTTCCCAGCAGAACATTGCCCAGAGCATCACGGTGACTTCTTCCCATGGTGCATCCTTCCTGCCATCTCTTCTTCATGTAAACAACACACACGCACCCAGACGTTCATATGATCTAAAAGAAAACGTGATTCATCAGACCACCTTCTTCCATTGCTCCATGGTCCAGTTCTTGGCCATAATGACCAGCGTTATGTTTGGAGGAAAAAGGGTGAGACTTGCAAGCCGAAGAACACCATCCCAACCGTGAAGCATCATGTTGTGGGGGTGCTTTGCAGCAGGAGGGACTGGTGCACTTCACAAAATAGATGGCATCATGAGGAAGGAACATGATGTGGATATATTAAAGCAACATCTCAAGACATCAGACAGGAAGTTAAAGCTCAGTCACAAATGGGTCTTCCACATGGACAATGACCCCAAGCATACCTCCAAAGTAGTGGCAAAATGGCTTAAGGACTACAAAGTCAAGGTGTTGGCCATAACAAAGCCCCGACTTCAATCCTATAGAACATTTGTGGGCAGAACTGAAGAAGCGTATGTGAGGAAGGAGGCCTACAAACCTGACTCAGTTACACCAGTTCTGTCTGGAGGAATGGGACAAAATTCCAGCGACTCATTGCGAGATGCTTGTGGAAGGATACCCAAAACGTTGAACCCAAGTTAAACAATTTAAAGGTAATGCTACCAAATCTAACAAAGTGTCTGTAAACTTCTGACCCACTGGGGATGTGATGAACAGAAATAAAAGCTGAAATAAATCATTTTCTCTACCATTATGTGCGAGTATGTGGCCCAGGATTTTAACTTAAAAAGCATGATCAATTCTAAAAGAAACCCTGAGGTTTGGGAGATTGTTTCTCACAAAAACCTTAAGAAGACATCTAATATGATGCACACACGGGCCACATTGACAGCTTTCATAATACTTTGGGGTTCTTTTTAAGCTTTAGAGTGCAGCGCTATACACTGCCTTTGTATTGAATATACTTGCAGGGATATTCTTTAAAATACCAAATAGTCTCGTTCAGTGGTAAGGACACCGATCAGGGAGTCGGCCATTTCTTGGGCTTTCTAAGAATTCAATTGTACATTGAAAACCACTAGCACAACCAAGACTTTGCTCCCAATTTATTTCTCATATTTAATGTACAATCAGCATCTGCTGCCTTATCAGACAAATGAATGACAGTAATGCAGCACGTTCAGCAATTACTCGCACACATCACAGCTTGACTGATTAATGCAAAATAATTACACAGCAGAAATGCTGGTCTGACAAAAATGAACATTTTCCATACACACATTTTCATCCACAACGGAGTTGTTGACTAGCTACATTTCTAAACACAACAGCACTATTTTAGTCTCATTGCAAGCATGTCTATTATACCTTGTAATGGATATAATTCATAAAATCAAGCAGTTGATGAACAGATGGAGATTTTATAGACTGATAAATGTTTGACAAATGGCATAGAAGATTAAGGACGATAGCTTGTTTTGTGAGCAGCTTGTGCATGAAGTCTTATGAAGGCATACGATCACTCTGAATGATGAACAGTTCGTAATTTAAGACGTCCATAAACAGCACAGAAATTCAATGGAAGCTCTGTTTAAAACATCAAACTTCATTCTGGTAACATGACGTTAAAGTGAGTCTCCATGTACTGCCATTGTATTGAAGTCAGCTGACAGGATATTCATTGAATTATTTCTTCTTGTGTTCCACAGAAAGAAAGTAATTGGGAAGGACAATTGGGAGGGTGAGTAAATGATTTTAGGTTTAATCTCAAGCTATTTACTTGAAAGCATTGAACAAGATGACAAACTTGGCTTTTGTGAGCGTGAAGAATCCCTAATCGGGTGAAACGGATGGCTTCTCTCCAGTATGAACGCTCTCATGTGATTTCCGTTGCTTTGAATAAGCGAATCTCTTGTCACAATGTGAGCACTTGTAAGGTTTCTCTCCAGTGTGAATTCTCAGGTGTGCTTTTAATTGGTTGGCTGCAATGAAGCCCTTCCCACACACAAAGCACATATGATCTCTCCCACCAGTATGTATTTTCTGGTGATCTTTCCAATAGCTCAGCCATGAAAAACTCTTTCCGCAAAATGAACAAAAGTGAGGCCTTTCATTTGTATGAACTTTGAGGTGCGCTGTTAGCCTTGACTGCGTTGTGAATGTTTTATCACAGTCATCACAGTTAAATGGCTTTTCACCAGAGTGACTGCGGAGATGACTGGTGAGAGTGGATCCACGTGTGAAACTTTTTCCACACACATGACACGTGTGAGGTTTCTCTCCAGTGTGAATTTGCATGTGACTTTTGAGGTGTTCCTTTAGTGTGAAACTTCTTCCACACTGAGAGCATGCAAAAGTCTTGTCTCCCGTGTGCAATCTCATGTGACAATTAAGATATATTTTACTCAGAAAACTCTTTCCACACTGAGTGCATGTAAAAGTCTTCTCAACAGTGTGAAATCTCATGTGAGAATTAAGATGCGTTTTACTCAAGAAACTCTTTCCACACTGAGAGCATTTGTGGAAAGGGTGTATTTTCATGTGACTATTAGGGTTTCCTTGACGTGTAAATCTCTTTCCACAATGAGATGATGTGAAAGTCTCTCCACTGTGAATTCTCATGTGAGCATTAAGGCTCGGTTTACATATAAAACTCTTTCCACACTGAGAACATGAAAAAGGCTTCTCGCCGGTGTGAATTCTCGTGTGAATATTAAGGCTTTCTTTACGTGTGAAACTCTTTCCACACCGAGAGCATGAAAAAGGCCTCTCTCCAGTGTGAATTCTCATGTGATTATTTAGCGATTCCTTTGCTCTAAAACTCCTTCCACAATGATGGCAGGTGAACGGCTTCTCTCCGGTGTGAATTCTCATGTGATTTGTGAAGTGGTCTTTACGTGTAAAACTCTTTCCACACTCAGAGCATGTAAAGGGTTTCTCTCCAGTGTGAATTCTCATGTGTTTCTTAAGGTTGCTTTTAAGGGTGAAACTCTTTCCACACTGAAGGCAAGTGGCAGAGTTTTTGGCTCCGGTTTTTTTAGTTCTCTTTTGTGATAAATTCTTCTCAGTCTTTGAGCAAGACGCTTGTTCTTGTATAAAGTTAGACGATTTCTGAACCTGATGTTTCTCCTCCACTTTATTGAGTTCTTGACTTTCCTCTCTCAACTCCATGATTTCTAAAAAAACACATTAAATTACCAAATTACTGTAAATATACACAAATGTGAAATGAAACAAAATAAACATGAATAGCAGAAAGTAACAGATATCTTTGTTTCTATTTCTATGTGATGCTAAATCGCAAAAAGTCATTTTCACATTACGGTCATTTAAAACCTGGTAGACAACTGCTATGCAAGTTTATGATCTATGTGCATCAAGTAGTCGTTTGGTTACTATCATTTCATATTTTTTTTTATTTGATTAGTTGTTAATGCTTTACCGTAACACCATACATTATATACCTAAATGTGGTGTGTTAAATGAAAAAAGGAAGTTATAATCAGTATATCGAGTTCTTTAATAGGCCAGTTGAAGTCGCACAGACTCAAGAGTGTGCGGATGATGCGCACATATTTACGGCAAGTTTATTTTTGATAAATCCTGATGCATTGAATCTTGCGTACGTATATTTTTAATGCCCATTTTGTGCGTAGGCAACATTTATACATCAGGTCCCTGGTCACAGAAAATCTTGTTACATTAACAGCGTTGATGTTAATTGATGTTACGTTGATGCACGTCTGGCTTTTTTAAATGGCAGTTTTGGAGCAGTGGCTTCTTCCTTGCGGAGCAGCCTTTCAGGTTATGTTGATATAGGACTCGTTTTACTGTGGATCTAGATACTCGTCCACCTGTTTCCTCCAACATCTTCACAAGGTCCTTTGCTCTTGTTCTGGGATCGATTTGCACTTTTCGCACCAAATTATGTTCATTTCTAGGAGACAAAACGAGTCTCCTTTCTGAGCGGTATGATGGCTGCCTGGTCCCATGGTGTTTATGCTTGTGTACTATTGTTTGTACAGATGAACGTGGCACCTTCAGGTGTTTGGAAATTGCTCCCAAGGATGAACCAGACTTGTGAAGGTCCAAAATTTATTTTATTTTTTTAGGTCTTGGCTGATTTCCTTTGATTTTCCCATGATGTCAAGCAAAGAGGCACGGAGTTTGAGGGTAGGCCTTAAAATACATCCACAGGTACACCTCCAATTGACTCCAATTAGCCTCATCAGAAGCTAATTGGCTAAAGGCTTGACATAATTTTCTGGAATTTTCTGTACCTTTTGGAATGCTTAAAGGCACTGTTAAATTGTTGGAAAAATGTCACGTGTCATGCACAAAGTAGATGTCCTAAACGACTTGCCAAAACTATAGTTTATTATGAAATTTTTTTAATGACATAAACTCAACAAAAAGTTAATTCCAAAAGGACTGTTTAGTGTAAAACATGTTGAAGATTAGTGTACAGGCAGTCAGTTCATTAAATGATGAGCCGTTTCATCACAAAAGCAGTTTATTCAGTGTAATGAAGCATCTCCTACATAGACATCCATTAAAAAAAACGACCTCTCGTCTCCTTGGCAGTTTAGCGACCATAGAATATCTATGGGACTGCTACGTTATGCTATTTTAGCCTAAGCTTGTAGTCTCTATGCAAGAAGGGTTCTGCCTCTACCTTCAATGTGCTGCGATGTGGGATGCAGCAAAAGCCGGCTAAATGTTTGTTTCTAATCATGTAAAAATCATGAAATGGTGATACTGCTGTTTGACCAGAGCCAAAATATATATATTTTTTTCTTAAATCATATTTTATCTTTCAAGTGGCACGGCTTAATTTAGCCAAGGTCAAGCAGTGATGAAGGGAGAGCGCAGGGACGTATCTGTACACGTGCCAATTATATTTATAACGTCATCGATTCGGATACAATTAAACTGGAAATGCACTTAGTATGATGTTATTCTTTAATAACACCTATTAATGTCATAATTTTCACACATTCTAATAAATAAAGCACTATAATGTGAATATATAGTTTATATTTAACATGTATATACTAATGTTAGTCAATAACACATCATAAGATTATGAAGCAAAGACTTAATTCACACCACCACAACCATGTAAACATTAGTCTTATACACTAATATGTCTCGGTTGCTTTCTGTGTATTCTTCCGAGTTTAAAGCAGCCTATAGCTTTGGCTATAGTTTTGTTGACCTCAGACCTGTGTACACCTTCGCTAGGTCTTAAAAGGTTTTTCTTGAAATAGTTTTACGGGTCTGCCATTACTTCCTCCTGCTGATGGTCACAAATACAGCAGCAGCAGCGGGCAAAGTGACGTCACTGAAATAGGTCACTTTAATGCTACCATCAATATTGCATTTGCAAAATACAATACAAATAATAATATTAACAATGTTAATCATAATAACTCACTTTCTTCACAGTATGGTGCCAAAAAAAAACAGAAAAAACAACGATGGTGACAAAATTGTCCCTTTGCGCCTCCTGGCGGCGATTTTGCGAACATGTCTCACGTGTGAGAATTTAAAGTTTTCACGCGGCGGTACTCCCCGTGGTAGTAAGGCTCAATCTGGTTGCTTACTAGGGCTGGGTGATAGGACGATGTAATCGGACATCAACGATGTCTTACAAATATCCCGATTGTGAACCAACAGGGAGGACTAAACAATCCTCCCTTTTGGACTGTTATATAGTCAGCAGCCTGATGACACTCGTTTAATTACACTGGTGGCCAAAAGTTTGGATTAATGTACAGATTTGGTACTTTAATTCACCAAAGTGGCATTCAACTGATCACAAAGTATGGTCAGAACATTACTGATGTAAAAAACAGCACCATCAATATTGGAAAAAATTCATTTTTTATCAAATTTAGACAGCAGCATCACTCCAACACCTTATCCTTGAGTATTCATGATAAATTGGTAATTTGGTGCTAGAAATCACTCGCCATTATATCAAACACAGTTGAAAGCTATTTGGTTCATAAAATGAAGCTTAACATTGTGTTTGTTTTTGAGTTTCCACAGTGTGCAATAGACTGGCACGTCTTAAGGTCAATATTAGGTCAAAACTGGCAAAAAAGAAACGGCTTTCTCTAGAAACTCGTCAGTCAATCATTGTTTTGAGGAATGAAGGTGATACAATGCTTGAAATTGCCAAAAAACTGAAGATTTCATACAAAGGTGTAACTACAGTCTTCAAAGACAAAGCACAACTGTCTCTAACAAGGACAGAAAGAGATGTGGAAGACCAGATGTACAACTAAACAAGAGGATAAGTACATCAGAGACTCTAGTTTGAGAAATAGATGCCTCTCATGTCCTCCGCTGACAGCGTCATTGAATTCTACCTGCTCAACACCAGTTTCATGTACAACAGTAAAGAGAAGACTCAGGAGGACTTATGGGAAGAATTGTAAAGAAAAAGACACTTTTGAAACAGAAAAACAAAAAGAAAAGGTTTGAGTGGGCAAAGAAACACAGACATTGGACAACAGATAATTGGAAAAGAGTGTTACGGATCTAAACCCCATTGAGCTTTTGTGGGATCAATTAGACTGTAAGGTGCGTGAGAAATGCCCGACAAGACAGTCACATCTATGGCAAGTGCTACAGGAAGTGTGGGGTGAAAGGTCAAGTGCTACAGGAAGTGAGGGGTGAAATGTCACCGGAGTATCTTGACAAACTGACCGCTGGAATAACAAGGATCTGCAAAGCTGTCATTGCGGCATGTGAAGGACTTTATGATGAGAAAGCTTTAAAGTAGTTTAAGAAGTTCAAATTGTAATAGTAATTTTTCACATTATTAATGTTCTGACTATACATAGTGATCACTTGAATGACACTTTGGTGAATAAAAGTACCAAATTCTTTCCATAAGAGCAAAATCTGTACATTAATCCAAACTTTTAGCCGCCAGTGTATGTTATAAGGACCTACAGAGCTTCAACATTTTTATAAAAATCTTAATTTGTGTTCTGTTGAAGAAAGACAGTCATACACATCTGGGATGGCATCAGGGTAAGTGAATAATGAGCGAATTTTAATATTTGTATCTTCCATTTACCTTACATTGTGGCACTCTTTAAAATGTTGGATCCAACAGATCCATGTTCAGTGGAAATGATCTATTCTTTGTATAACTTTTGTTAATTTTGAAACCATAATTCCAAAATAATTCAGTGATCTGATGACAAAATAAGGTAAGTTGTGGCAAAATATCAGTATCAAAATCAATGTATCCCTAAAAGAAAGTATATAGAAAATGACAGGACAATGTAGGTCAAATTATATTCAGATCATAGGGATGTAAACAATAACAAAGACCCCGTTTACACCTGATATTAACCGTGAACGTGAAATACTATTTTTAAAACTCTAAATTCAATTTTAATAGACCTTTTGCAAACAAGCACTGAAGCTAAAATGAATTGAATAAAAGTTGTTTTTAAATGGAACAAGTTGTGTGCCGTTTACACATTCAACTGATATTAATTTATAGATTTATAATGAATTTGTGTCTTTTGCCATCCTAAAGCTGATTTCAAACCAGGTGCATTAACATCTGAGCTCTTTCAACATTACATTGCTGTATATTGATTATAGCCTATATACAATTAGTAAATTATTTTGAATCATTGAAATTTGTTGAAATGGTGAATTCCACCTGAAAGTTTTATTGAAATTAACCCTTGTGTGACCTTCGGGACATTTTTGTATTTAAAAAAAATAAATTTGAACATTTTGGCTGTGTTAATGTCAACGGCATACATTTTTGCCAAAAGTGTGAATTTTTGGGGTATGTATCTCCTCAGTTCCTATAACACCTCTATAATGCACGGTGTACACAAAATAGTTACACTCACGACCTTCAGGACAAAAATGTCCCCATTGATACCCATTAAATCTGCAATATTTGATCCCAGTGCCTTTAAATCATAAAAGCATGAATTTTATGATATTATGCTTTCATTCCGGAGCCCTTGCTTCAAAATATAAATTTGTAATCATTTCCACCAGATGGTGCCATTTTCCTCATGTTTAGCCTATGGAGCAAATACATGCTTTTCCCCTATGTTCTGTATTATAGAGCACTGCAGGACAATTGAATAAATGAAAAGGCTAAAATTGTGTGGGTGTGTTGGTATGGATGTCAGAGTGTGTTTTGTGTGTGTGTGTGTGTGTGTGTGTGTGTGTGTGTGTGTGTGTAAAAAAACAACAGAGGCATTATGTAAACAAACTGGCATTTAAAGGGTTAAAATCCTGAAAATGCATGAATAATTGGTAGTTATGACAGGTTAAATCAATGACAGGACTGATGTTGGTTAAATTAACTCATTAAAAGTGGAAAATAATATTAATATATAATATTTTTTGGCAGTTTTTTGACGCTGACATTTTTGTCCTCCAAGGACCTCACAATGGTTAAGTGTAGACCCCGATTACAGCTGATATTAAGATGTGTCTCTGTGATCCGATCACATGTGGTCGGGTGAGACACATCGCTGTTTACACCTGGTCGCTTAAACGCGACTCCTTTGACCAATTATGTTCGGATTTCAAGGGTAGAGTCTCTGATTTCATGACGACACACACCCAGGGCTTGAGCTGAGGAAGGAATGCGAGTACCACATATAGCAAGAAATACCAAAAACAATCCCCCTTGTGAAACCACCATCTCATTTAGATCAATTATGCCATGTATTACTTACTAGTAATCGTGCAAGAACAATATTTAATTATCTATGTTACCCATCAAACTTACTATCAGTTTGCACACATTTAGTTCACGTACCAGAGATAAATTGTGTTATAGTTGTAGTCGTCTCACTTCACTGATGCGGTTCATACGTCCAGTTGCTTTTTAAGAAAACGTAACACTTTAATTTCCGTTAGTTCCAGGCATCCAGACACCGAATAACATGGTCCACATTTTAATAATGAAACTGATGACAATCGTGTTTACGTTTCGAACGTTAATCGTGTTAAAGTCACAATGAAAGAAGCGCCTCCCGCTGTTGTTTTGAATGAGCAACTAGCCGGAAATGTTCGCCTAAAAGACGTCACTTCCGAATCTTCCATACTTCTATCAGAACCTCCGAGTGTTTCCCATATCGGAACACTGACGTGGAGACTAGAGGCTGTTCTTATTAAATGGATGTCTATGGAGGAGATGCCTCAGTGTGCTAAACAATCGGCTTTCAGCTAATCTTAAACAGGTTTTACACCACATTAATTAGCAAGGTATCCACAAACGGTGACTTACTCTCGTAACGCTCTTGTTGACCGTTAGTCTCTCTTATGATAGAGCCGCGGAGGTTATCCCATATTAACGGATCTCTGCAAATGAACACGAAGAGCCGTAAACGGACACCTACCTGTCGTAAAACTGTCCTTGTCTTCTTTGATAAAACAGCATTATCGTAGTAAACTCCACATAGTTCACTGCAAAAAATTTTTTTTAAGTGTTGTAGATTAGCGCACATGAGGTCAATTCATGAAGTGAACAGCCATTTCCACACAAAAGCAGTCGATTCAGCACTGAAGCATCTCCTCCATAGATATCCATAAAAACGGCCTCTTGTCTGCTCAGTGTACCGGCCATAGAATGTCTATGGACCGACCGCTGTGTAATGCATTGCTAACATTGTAGGTACATCTGGGTAGAAGGGCTCTGATCAAAGTCAGATTATTTATATTTATTTATTTCAGCAGCTGCATTTAAGCGATGGCCATATCGGTTTTTTGACGTCAATGCAGCAAACATTTCAGAATAATCAGAAGAGGTCTGAAATTAGTCGCTATAAATTAACTAAACATCATTGTTTGTTGTTAAAAATAGAGAGCATTTAGGGTACATTTTAGGTTGTATATGGGCTATATTTCTCCCTAACACCAGTAATGGGGAAAAAAAGGAAAAATACAACTCAATCTCTTATATGTGGCACATTATTTTGGCTACCGAACTAACTGAATTACCTTAAATATTTACCCCAAAATTTTTTATTGTAATTTACTTATTCTCATGCCATTCCAATATGACATCTTGAAGTCCGTTTTATGTTCACGAGCACAATGAAAGAAGCTTTTTTCACTGTGGCTAGCATCTTCACTCCAGAACTTGCATTGTTCAATGCTTAAAAACAACTCACGTGAACAAGCTGCTCTCATGCAATTATTAATGTCAAGATTTTCACTGCAAAACATAAAACCTAAAAAGGGGGGAGGGGGGACTTGGAATCTGACACATGAGCCACCTCTTTGTAATACATTTGAGTCCTTTTTTAAGCTTTAAATCCACTGCCATTGTTTTGAAAAGACGTGCAGTTATATTTATTAAAATATCAAATATAGTTCAGTTGTTTATAGCACTGAGTCGGCTATTTCTACGGCTGCCCCATTCGCAAAGCAAGAACTCGCACACATGCAGCTTGACTGATTAATGCAAACTAATAATACAGCAGAAATACTGGTGTGACAAAAACAACATATTTCCCTAACATATATTCAGCCATATTAAGATTTCTGCATTCTGTCTCTTAATGTCATTGCAGCAGGTCTTTTCCTTTCTCAATGCCATTCAACAGCTATTATTAATACAAAATTAACTTCACCACCCCCCCATCACACACGGGAGGGGTGGGGGAACAGGTTTGCTTATCTCCAATTCATGGAAATGTACTCCCCTGTCATCTCTGTGTGACAAAAACTCCTTTGAACTACATACAGTTACTATTACCATCCTGTTAAAATCCATTTTGCAGTTATATATCACCCTCCAGGTCAACTTCTTGGAGGAGCTGGATGTGCTTCCCTGAGGATGGTATCCCACTTGTTGTGCTTGGTGACTTCAACATCACAGGTAGTGCTGTCTATGTCTCACCAACTAGATCCTGGGGTACCTCAGGGTTCAGTATATGGAGAATAGGAGGGGCCCATATACATGTCATCTCTGGGATCTGTCATTCAGGCACATGGTTTTTCCTACCTAACAACTGTACCTCTCATTCCAGCATGACGATCCTTCAGTAGCTGCACATATCTCAGCCTGCCTGGTAGACATCTTGTGTTGAATGAAAGAACACCACCTCCAACTCAACCTTGTTAAAACCGAACTTCTTGTGATTCCAGTGATCCCAGCATGATTTCACCATTCAACTAGACTCGTCAACAATCACACCATCAAAGACAGGCAGAAATATTGGGGTTGTGTTCGACGATCAGTTAAACTTCACGGACCACATTGCAAGGACAGCCCGATCGTGCAGATTTGCTCTGTAAAACATCAGGAAAATCCGGGTATGCCACACAACCCCTCGTCCAGGCGTTTGTGCTATCCAGGCTGGACTACAACAATGGTCTTCTGGTAGTCCTTCCATCATGTACAGTCAAACCTCTGCAATTGATCCCAAATGAAGCAGCGTGATTGGTCTTCAACGAGCCCAAAAGAGCACACGTCACGCCTCTATTCGTCAAACTGCACTGGCTGCCAATGGCTGCTCGCCTTAAGTTCAAGGCATTGACGCTTGGTTACAGAACAACCACCGGCTCTTCACTCATTACTTCAGGTCTACATGCCCTCTAGAAGTTTGCATTGTGTGGGTAACAGGTGCCTCCTAGTACCATCTCAAATAAGCAAAAAACCACTGTCATAAAACTGATTTCAATCTAAAATAGTAAGTGAAAGCTCAGATTATTTCAAAAAATAAATGATCTGGCAATCGATAACATACCAGCTGAGTTCTGGGAACACAAACAGTTAGACTCGAGTCTGTAGTTGAACATGCACCATTGGAACCCATGAGAAGATAACTTCAAACTTCATTGTTTCAGGCAACAACTGCCATTGTATTGGAGTCAGGTGACAGGATTTTTATTAAATTATTTCCTATTGTGCTCTACAGATGAAAGTAAGTCACTAGGAATGGCATGAGGGTGAGTAAACGGGGGCAGTGGTGGCTCAGTGGTTGAGGCTCAGGGTTACTGACCAGAAGATCAGGGGTTCAAGCTCCAGCACCATCAAGATGCCACTGTTGGGCCCTTGAGCAAGGCACTTAACTCCAGGTTGCTCCGGGGAGATTGTCCCTGTAATAAGTGCACTGTATTGCCAAATGCATAAATGTAAATGTAAAATGTAAATTATTTACAGCTGAATCTCATGCCATTTACTGGAAAGCACTGAACCCGAAGATCAACTTTGCTCACTTTTACAGCTAGTGCAAAGACTCCTTGATCGTGTGAAACGTCGAGGGCTTGTTTGATGGTTTCTCTCCGGTATGAATTCTCTCATGTGATTTCACGTCTCCTGACAAAGTGAATCTCTTGTCACAATATGAGCACTTGTAAGGTTTCTCTCCAGTATGAATTCTCAGGTGCCTTTTCAAATGGCTGGCTGTAATGAAGCCCTTCCCACAATACGAGCACACGTGATCTTTTACACCAGTATGTATTTTCTCGTGATCTTTCCAAGAGCTCAGCTGTAAAAAACTCTTTCCACAAAATGAACATGAGTGAGGCTTTTCATTTGCATGGATTCGTAGGTGTGCTGTTAGCACTGACTGCAATATAAATCTTTTACCACATTGATCACAGTTAAATGGCCTTTCATCAGAGTGCCCGCGTAGATGATTTTTCAGAGACTGTGGACGTGTGAAAACTTTCCCACATTGATGACATGTATTAGACTTCTCTCCAGTGTGAACGTTCATGTGACTATTGAGATGTTCTTTTAGTCTGAAACGCCATCCACACTGAGAGCATGTGTACGGCTTCACTCCGGTGTGAATTCTCATGTGACTTTTCAGCTTTTCTTTTGATCTGAAACACTTTCCACACCGAGGACAGGTGACAGACTTTTGGGCTTTTGTTCTTCCAGTTCTCCTTTGTGAGGAATTCATCGCCGTCTGTGAGCAACTAGATTCTTCTTCTATGAAGTTAGAAGATTTCTGAAGTTTCTCCTCCACTTTATTCAGTTCTTTACTTTCTGGCTCAGGTGGTAGAGTGGGTCGGCCGCTAATCGCAGGGTTGGCGGTTCGATTCCCAGCCCACACGACCTTGGGCAAGACACTGAACCCCAAGTTGCTCCCGATCACAGGCTAGAGCCTTGCCGCCATTGGTGTATGTGTATGAGTGTGAATGGGACACAGTGTAAAGCGCTTTGGTATCCACTGAGGTTAATAAAATGCGCTATATAAGTGCAGACCATTTACAATTGTAGTGAGAAGAATGCCATTCTACAATGCTATTCTGAGATGCGGGTTGGCGGCATGAGGACGACACAATACTACACAATATTGGGCAGGTGGTTTTAATGTTGTGAATGTATATATATTCTGAGTGTTTAACCTCTTGGCTCACCATGAGTGTCACTTGCAGCATACTCATGTCGGTTGCTGTCCCGCAGGTATGCAGCATCATGTTTCCCATCTGGGCTCTGTGGCGTGATGGGACTCTGTTCCCCATAGCATAGTGACACAATGTCAAGTGACACTGTGCCGTAAGGGAACGTCTTGGTTACATATGTAACCTCTGTTCCTTGAGATGAAGGGAATGAGACATTACGTAAAATGGCCGCATTATGGACTCAGGGAATTGTGTTTGCATGCCAGCTTTTATACCGGACAGCTTTGCGACTTAAAGGCCGGGGCTTAAACACCATAGCCAATCCTGACGTTATTGTAGAAGGGTTTGAACTAGGTTGTGTAGGACACTCGCCATAGCATAAGCTTAGTGATGCAATGTCTCGTTCCCTTCATCTCAGGGAACCAAGGTTGCATACGCAACCGAGATGATTTTGGACTACAACCTGAACAGCTCTAGTGGCGAAAAAAGAAATATGGAGATTGATGTTTGACGGGTCATTTCATTTATGATTAAATGGTCAGAAAATGTTGCAATTTTCCAAATGACATTTGAAATATTTAGAATTTTGCCTCAATATGGTTTGTTACATTTCAGAATTTGATACATTGTCCAATCTCTAATCAAAGTATTCTCGAAATGTAAGCTTTGAGTGTGTGCCTGTAGAAATTATATTTAAATACAAATAGAAAAAAAAACATTTGAACAAGAAAAGATTTTTAATTCTTTGTTTTATTTCTCATAATTTCATGTACATCAGCATTTGTGGCCTTGGTCAAAAACATCAAAATCAAACTAAAACCTGCCACATCCCAGCTTGACTGATTAATGAAAAACTAATTAAACAGCAGAGGGGGAATAAATAAATCTTTCCATACACATATTCATCCCCACTCGTGTTTTTGCCTATGCTCAAAAAAAAAAAATACTTTAGCCTATTTTTAGATTTACACATTTCATGAAACTCCATAATTGGATGGAATTTTGTTATAACGCATTGAAATGCATAAATCCTAAATAATGTTTCGGAGTGTAGCTTAATTTCCAAAACACAAAAGTACTCCTTTTAAGGCCCTGCACACTCATTGAGAAGTGTTAAGGCACACACATAGACACACAAAATGTATATGTGTAAATGTAACAAAGAAAAACCATGAAAACAAGTAATATAACTAGTCATGTTTGATTTAATTTAAGAGTTCTCTGTGCGACTGGCATAATGTTCCTTTTCCCAGGTTTGTTAAACTAATGACAACAAAGTTATAAGGTCTTTGCCAAACACTGTATAATTCTGCAGGTCTATCCCCCACCTTGCCTGTATGTTAATAAGATTAAACCCCAGGAAGACAAGAACCCATTCCCCCCAAATTCTCATTGTTCAAAGGATAAAACCATTTGGTACACAATGTTTATTCTGTCTGGATATTTAAGGAAAGCTGGCCCAGAGCTAGATGTTCTCTGTAGTCAGACGATCCCACATAGTGTGTAGTGGGGCTCGAACCAGTGTCCTTCTGATTACCAGTTATGTGCTTCGACCACTACACCACCACCACTTAACACCATTGACTTCCATTGTATGGACCAACAGAGCAGAGATATTCTTCTAAAAATCTTCCTTTGTGTTGAGCAGAAGAAAGAAAATCATTCATATCGGTGATGGCATGACAGATGTTGTCACTGATGATTTCCATATTCTGTCTACCGTATCCTGGTGGCTTTGATCTCAAACTATTTACTTGAAAATGTTGACCTTTGCTCACCGTGACAACTTTTGACAATGTTTTTCAATAGGAGTGAAGACTCTCTTATTTGGGGAAGCTTTATTCACACTGAGGGCAGTGGTATTGTTACTCTCCAGTATGAACTCATGTGTTTTCCGATGCACTCTCTTGTCACAATGAGCACTTGTCCCTCTAGTATTAATTGGTGTTTCTTCAAGTGTCTGGGTGTAATAAAGTCCTTTCCAGCACACATGTTTTTTTCTGATGATCTTTTAAACTGCTTGGCCATGAAAACCTCTTTCCACAATGTAAACACAAGTAAGGCCTTTCATTTGTATGAACTCTAAGGTGTTCGTTTAGACGTGACGGAAACATAAACTGTTTACCGCATTGATCACAGTTAAATGGCTTTTTACCAGAGTGAATGCTGAGATGACTCGTGAGTGTGTATGCACATTTGAAACTTTTCCCACACAGATGACACGTGAAAGATTTCTCTCTAGTGTGAATCCTAATGTGACTCTTGAGGTGTTCTTTTAGTCTGAAAGTCTTTCCACACTGAGGGCACGTGTAAGGCTTCTCTCCATTGTGAATTCTCATGTGCCTCTTAAGATCTTTTTCAAACTTAAAACTATTTCCACACTGAGGGCACGAGTGTGGCTTCTCCTCAGTGTGCACACTTAGGTGTCTTTTAAGGTCTCTTCTATGCATGAAACTTTTCCCACACTGATGGCATGCGTATGGCTTCTCTCCGGTGTGAACTTGTATATGACTCTTCAAGAGTTTTTTTTGTCTGAAACACTTTCCACATTGAGGGCACGTGAACGGTTTCTCTCCAGTGTGAATTCTCATGTGCTCCTTCAGTATACATTTAAATCTGAAGATCTTTCCACACTGAAGGCAGGTGAAAGATTTTTTGTCTTTTGTTCTTCGAGTTTTCCTTTGAAAGCAATTCTTCCCAGAGTGCGAGTTACTAGAAGATTCTTCTTGTGTGAAGTTTGAAGACTTCAGATTTTGAGGTTTCTCATCCGCTTCATTCAGTTCTTGACTTTCCTTTTTCACTTCTATTATGTCTAAAATAAACAACAAATGGCCAAATTACATATAGACAAACGTGACATGAAATGAAAATAAATAGCAGAGAGTAAAAGTCAAGTTTTCTAGATTTGCTTGATCATTATCCGTTTGGTTAAACCTGTGATTTTCCTGCATGAGGTTGTTACACAAATGTTCCCAAGTGGTCAATAACAGAAACACACACACACACACACACACACACACACACACACACACACACACACACACACACACACACACACACACACAAATTAACACCAACCTCTTTGTTCCTCAGTATCTTCATTCTGTTTCAGTCTGCATGATTCTGGATAACTCATGTCCTCACTTTCCTCTTTAACAAACTCCATCTTTTCCATTGTATATCACACAGATTTCAGTTGTTGCACCTGGAGATCTTCCTGCTGGTCTGAAGCACTTCTCTTGTAGGATGACGGGAATATTCACAGTATTTATTGGTAAATAGTTGCGGGAGTGGCTTCACTGAAAGTGTGAATTTTCATCTCTGTTATTGATGACCAAAGGTTCTGCCAAAATACAAAAAAAGTCACCGAAATAATTTATACAAATCCTGTTTTATATATATATATATATATATATATATATATATATATATATATAAAATCTCATTTTATTCACACATTTATGAACGTGTGTGTTTAAAATAGGGCTGCACCTAACGATTATTTTTTATCGATTAATCTAATGATTATTTTTCTGATTAATCGATTAATCTAACGACAAATTTGCAGATTTTTCTAAAGATTTTTTATTATTATTACTTGATTAATAGAACAATTCATTAACTCAAAATAAATATAAAATAAACTTCTCTTAAACACAAACAAATGTGCACTGCAGGGGCATTATTCTGCAACAAAAAATAGCCCCGTCTTAACTGGTAATCTCCATTTTACAGTCCAACATTAATTTTATTTTGGAGAGATTTTATGTTGGACTGCTAAACTCGAGGTTGCACAAGGATTTTAATTTTTACATTAGTTTAATGTATTTTGATGTTGATTTGCTAAATGTAATCAGCAATGTGATTAAGTAAGAACTTCAATTCTAGTAAAAGGAAAGTGCAATCTACATTTAGATATCCAACAACAAAATAAATGAAACAAAAATGTAAAATTCAAGTCAATTTCAGGAGGAATATCAAAACATTGTGCAACCTCGAGTTTAGCAGTCCAACATAAAATCATTTTACAGTAAAATTTGTGCAATTTGAGTAACACTTAAATGTGTTTCTAACAAGAATAACTAAAAACTTGTGCATTCTTAATCAAGTCTCAGTACACACCCAAATAACCACATACACCCAATCCCCCTCGTCTTACAGTAACATTAGAGCAATTCGAGCAACAGTTCACTTTTTTCAAACAGGAATACCAAACCATTGCAATCTGCATTAAATCTCAATGGGGCAAGGAATATAATTGAAATGATTTACAGACTGTAATGGTCACACAGTTTACGCCATTTTCTCACTCATACATGGCCATTAAACAGAAAATATAAAATGGCAAAATAACAAAATTAGATGACGCAAGGTGTAAATTACATTATCAGCGGTGCAGAAATTACTTTTAACATGGGGGGTGATGAGGAAACATTTAGAAAATATATTTTAAGTGACTACTACTAACAGAAACACGTGTTGTAATACTAATATGTCATGTTTGGGTGGGGACAAAAAGTAAACTGGCATGCGCTCTGGGATGCTTTCGCTTCAAGTGTTTGTTCATGGCGGTTGTACTGTTGTGATAAGCCATTTCCGATTTGCATAGCTTACACAGCACCACATTGTTGGGTCTCTGGCTAAAATACTCCCACGCTTTAGATGACCGTGGGGGAGATTTGTTTTTTAGCTGCAGTTTGTCCTTCGGGGAATCCACGCTTGCTGCCGTTTTAATTATTCCATTGCGAATGCAAATCGACGTATTTCTGTAATCAATGACATCGACGAATCGTCTGAGCCTTGGTTTAAAATCCCATTCACTAACATATGGGTGGAAGAAATATCAAAATTGAAAGAACCCCAAATATACAAAACATATAATTGCATGCTACGCTCCTCATTTTTAAAATGCTTTGGATTAAACCATCTGCTAAATTACTAAATGTTATATAAAACTTTTAAGTTCAAAAAGGGCATAAAAGGCAGTATGAAGGTAATCCATATGACACATGATGGTTGGTTTAATTCATGTCTTCTGAAGTGATATGATTGCTTTTGGGTGACAAACAGACCATGTGTAATGTTCACAATGTGTTGCAGATTAAATATAACAAGGATAACAATTATATTTGAAGTTAAAATGTTCATAAATCAACTTAAGATATATTATGTACTTAAATGTTATACCAAGTTGGAAAGACAGAACACATGAATGACATTGTGCTGGATCACTTTATTTCTTTATTTTACCTTTAGCAGCATCACATACGGTTTACATCATTACAACTAGGGATGCACCGATCTGATACCTGGATCGGTCCGATGAGCCCTATTAAAATCTGATTGCCTACTGTCATGTTCATTACTGTCAAGCACCAAACTGACATAAAAGAACCATAAAAACACCATTAAAGTAGTTACGACTCGTGCATTTTATTCAAAGCCACTTCAAGACATGGGATAGCTTTGTGAATCGCAAAAGACTGTGTTTAATAATATATAGTATGCACAAACAAACACAGAGGACTTCCTGGAGAGTTCAGAATGTAAAATACATCCAGATGGTTTTAAATCTGTCTGCTGAGCTGCATAAAGGTGCTCTGATGTTTGCCTTTCAATCTGCTACATTACTGACAGCACTGAAACTATAGCTGGCTAACAGAAAACAGACAAGAGTGACATGGTTGTCAAGGACAGGGTTAACGTTATATTAGCTATACTGAAAAGGGAAAATTATGGGGTCGTTGTTTATTAACATTCCAGTATGTATTTCACAAACTAGTTAGCAACTTACCGAGATGACACCGCTTAACGCCGCACCGCTTAACTCCACCCTGTCTGCAGAGCGACCGTCAGCTCAGAGTCAGCTCTGTAAACAATGGAGTCGGAGCACGCCATGCAGGACAAACTACGTTATGACACCAATTCTAAAGCATTGTTTTTGGCATTATATGTTCTGAAAACAAGTTTTCATATATGCCATACACTTAATTATCTGAAGCGAGGATAACAATTTTTTTTATATTGGCAATGATGAGATTTAGGTCCAGCAAATCCCTACGTGATAGTTTATTATTATTTTTGTTATTTTATTAACAATCTGCAACTTTCGCCATATACTTTGCCGATAACAATAGTAAAAAATAGATACATATTAAAATGTTTTGCCGTATCGCCCAGCCCTACTTTCATGCTGCCTTTAAGTCCTTTTCGGTGCTTTAAAGTTTTGGACCCAATAAACTTAAATTGTATGGACAAAAACACATCACACATTCTTCAAAATATATATTTTTTTGTGTTGTGCAATACAAAGAACATCATGCGAGTTTGGACGGCATGAGGGAATGCGAGAATTCTCCCTTTTAAAGAACACATTTAGGTTTAAAGCTCTTTCACAATATATGGAGCGAAAAAAATAAAGATGAAAAAATACCTAAATTAAAAGAAACCAGAAATAAATAAATGTCTAAAGGATTATTAATAAAACAATAAACAGAACAAAATATATTTTGCCCCCCCCCCAAAAAAATGGCCATTTGTCTGCACGAATCAATTTCCACATTTTGCGTTTTAACTTCTAACTTTTCATTTAGAGATTGTTTAACTGGGTTTTAGTTTTGTTACACTAAATGTAATTTATCACAGACTAAATAAATGCTGTCAAACGAATAGATTATTAAAATGTAAAATTAAAAGTTGTCATCATTTACTCACCCTCATGTCAGTCCAAACTCTCTTCTATGGAATTTTGAAGGATGTTCCATTTGCTGATTTCAACACAATGGCAGTTGATGAACGCATTAAAATGACCCGAAACGTCATTAAAGAAGTCCATGCGGCTTGTGCGTCATATTCAAAGTCTTCTGAAGCTATACGATTTCGTGGAAATAACTCTAAATGCACGAAAAGTTATTTTTGAGGGAAATACCCTATGACTTCCGCCATAGCTCTTAATTGCGCTTTCACGCGCGCATGAGATGAGATTGCTCCCAATGGCACGCGCTTAAAACTGCAAAAGCATCACGTGAACAAGCTTCTTTCAACCTGCTCTTATTATATAGAGGGGGGTAACATAATGTTGTGATATCTGTGAATGTGACCACGCCTTCACGTATTTGGCTAACCCTAACCATGGACATCACGCAACAAATAACAAGGCAATATAAATATTAAATATAAAATAAATTAAGCATAGCAACAAATGTGCTCGTGGGATATTTCCATCACTTAAGGAACTTCTCTTAAATATTTGCATGACTTTTCCAGGCCTAGCCATCGCAATTTTAAACTTCCAAGACAATTCCAGGTCGAATATGATTACAAAACCCTGCACGTTAAGTAAACCACATCTCTAGCTAATGCATCATAAGGCTTACAATATGTAATCAACTACATTTAACAACAGTAAATAACTGCATGTAAACAGCACACGTCTATTCAATACAAAGTCTTTATTCAATTCAGTCGAGCTTCTGTTATTAGATGCCTGTTTTAAGTGTTTTACCTGTTGTAGTTTTTGTTCTCTTCTCATCTGGATTTAATTTTGTTTGCGCTCTCAGAACACCCTCCAACCTGCCGCCATGATGCTTCCGCGTCACGCGACCACTTCTTCTTCTTCTGTTTTGGCGGCTCGCATTCTAAAATAGAGCACTGTCGCCATCTACTGTAGATTGCGGATCGGAGACGCTTTTCCTTCTCTCCCCAGACCATAGACTATCCCCTCTTACTGGATTTAAAAGCTTCTTTAAGGTTAATTATTGTTCTCGTTTCTTATGTAATTCATATGTTAGTTTATTTATTTCCTCTGTATATCTGTTGCACTGTATTAATGCATGTTCCACTGTTTCTCTAACTCCACAACAATCACATAATCCTGTAAAATGTTTTCCTATTACATACATTGATGAGTTAAGTCTTGTATGTCCCAGTCTAGATCAAATAAAATCTTCTTTTCACCTCCCACCTGAATTCCTTCCTCTTCCTACTAATGGTTATATTAAATGTAGATCCTAACATCTCTCTTCAAAAAAATGCATGCGGTACCGACCTTGGCCACCAGGTGCCACTATCAGTGAACACCCCCGTTCAGTTCAGAAAGACCAACAATTCCAGTTGTTACACGACAACGAATGCCATATCAAACGTATGTAACCTGATTTTGTCTTGATTAAGGTTTGCAAACCCTTAAATAAAGAATAAATGTATTATTCACTAATAAGCAGCAGAGAAAGCATTAAACACATAACATTACATGTTTACTGATGCCACCTGGTGGCCAAGGTTGGTACTACATGCATTATTTTGAAGAGAGAAAAAAAACATTTTGAAGAGAGAAAAAAAAAATTGAAGAGAGAAAAAAAAAATTAGGAAGAGAGAATGTAAGACTTTTTTCCCCGTTATTTATTTTTAATTTTTTCCACCTTGCGGTTCAGGGCTTCCATACATTTCCACCACATCCAAATTGTGTATTGTGTTTAATAGCATTCTGTCCTGGATTTTTGTATTTATTTATTTTTTGGAAAGGACATTTTTTAACATTTTAAAATGTTTTAAATACATTTTCCAACTCTACCTTGCTATGGCTGATTTTATCACTAACATTTGTTGTATCCTAAATCAAAATTATTTAATATTCGTACACCTTTTGCATAATTTGGTGAAATGATTGGAAATGAAATGATTTTTGCTTGATTGGAAATGATGGCCAATAAAAATATTCTGCTCACAAGTGACATTTCCCATGATTTTTTGTCCTCTTGGTTAACAAGTACACTAACTTTTGGGAAAACAAAATTAAAGAATTAGTGGCTAAATCGACAACAACTGCGGCGGTCGTAATTTTTTTTTAAATGTATAGGAATCATTTTCACACAATAAATGAATTTTCTTATTTCAAGATTGAAACTCTGGGACATGGGTGAAACAATCATCAAGTGTAAACAAATATACTCTTAAACAATATGGCAGCTACATCACTTCAGTGTACATTAACAGTAGTAAAAAAAACAGTTAAGCTAAAAAGTGTGTGAATTTTTGTAAATAATAAATAAAAGATTATATGTATATATAAAGTGTTCGTATGCCTTAAGAAGCCTTGTGTAACGTGATGCACGAGTAGCACAGACTATTTATAAAACACTTTTGGGTACTTTATTAAGCATGAAAGTGTTTCACTATGCTAGGACATTACATATTAAATGCAATGAGTAAACAATGACAGAATTTCCATTATGTTTCCATTATGATTTTTAGAAGAATATCTCAGCTCTGTTGGTCCATACAATGCAAGTGAAAGCACATAAACGCATCATGCAAGTACTCCATATTTTCAGAAGTGATATGATAGGTGTGTGTGAGAAAGATGTTGATATTGATTTAACCACTGGAGTCTTATGGATTACTTTTATGCCGATTTATATGATTTTTGGAGCTTCAACGTGTTGGCACCCATTCACTTGCATTGTATGGACCAACAGAGCTGATATATTCTTCTAAAAATCATCACTTGTGTTCTGCAGAGGAAAGAAAGTCACACACATCTCTGATGGCATGAGGGTGAGTAAATGACGAGAGAAAATTACTTTTTGGGTGGACTGTCCCTTTAAAGGAATATTCCTGGTTCAATACGAGTTAAACTCAATCGACAGCATTTGTGGCATAATGTTGATAACCACAAAAATGTATTTCAACTCGCCCCTTCTTTCCATTAAAATAAGGTTACAGTGAGGCACTTTTAATGGAAGTCAATGGGACCAATTTTTGGAGGTTGGCCGGAGAATCGGGGCAGCGGGGGCGGTATTGCACTCGCTCTATCGCACCGTTGTCACGAAAAGAGAGCTGAGCCGGAAGGCAAATCTCTCGACCTACCGGTCAATTTTCGTTCCTACCCTAACCTATGGTCATGAAGGCTGGGTCATGACCGAAAGAACTAGGTCGCGAGTACAAGCGGCCGAAATGGGTTTCCTCAGAAGGGTGGCGGGCTTCTCCCTTAGAGATAGGGTGAGGAGCTCAGTCATCCGTGAGGAGCTCGGAGTAAAGGAGCCAGTTGAGGTGGTTTGGGCATCTGGTAAGGATGCCCCCTGGATGCCTCCCTAGGGAGGTGTTTCAGGCACGTCCAGCTGGGAGGAGGCCTCGGGGAAGACCCAGGATTAGGTGGAGAGATTACATCTCCACACTGGCCTGGGAACGCCTCGGGGTCCCCCAGTCAGAGCTGGTTAATGTGGCTCGGGATAGGGAAGTTTGGGGCCCCCTGCTGGAGCAGCTGCCCCCGCGACCCGACTTCGGATAAGCGGTTGAAGATGGATGGATGTTTCGGAATTGGATTCAATCTGAATTATCACACTTCCTGTTTACTGTTGCGATTGTGCAATGCTTAACAAAAAACAGCCTATTGCAACAAATTTACTAGCTTGGAGAAAACATTATAAATTAAGCGAACAATTTTGAGGTCGGGTTTAGACTTATAATATGGTCAAGGGTGTCAGAGATGTTAAAAATAAGACATCTTTTAAATATCTAGTTTAAAACACTTGTGTCAAGTTCTTAGAAATATAATCGCTCTGTCTGAAATGGGTTTAAAAAATGTAAAAACATTTATTGCACAGGCTGAAACTAAAAATTCAAGACAAACTGGGCCAGAAACCCGAAACCGTAAATCATTATTTAAAATTAGACTTTGTTTGGAATAATTGACAATATTAATATTATTGTTATTATTAGGAATACACTGATACACTTTTAACACACTGGCTACCTGCATGTTGGTTACACCCAAGTGTGCCGCACAAGCCCTCAAAAGTGAAGCCAAAACGTCTCGATCGCCCCCCGGTGACTGGTCCTAGTATAGGTCATAAACCCCGCCTCCCCATGTTATTCAACGGGACGTGAGACCAACTAAACAATTAAATTACACTTCACATATCTTTTTTCCAAAGATAGTTTCTGTCATTTACTGTAGTTTCTATCACGTTGATGTCATTTCAAGTGTTTGTTTTCAAAATATGTTTGTTTTTAGTTATTTGATGCTATAAAAACGGTGCTGTGACATCATGATTGACAGCTGTGATTGACAGGTTCTCTGATCGAAGTAGTCACTGAAGCACCAACTGACTTTTTTTCAGGATCTTCGGAGGACTGAGGAGATTGGAGCTTTAAATTTAATATCTAAATTTCTATAATTAATTATTTCACACCGTCATAAGTCAAAAGTGCAGGGGCATGTCCTTGCGATTGATTCAGCGAGAGTGAGGGCGGGGCCTTGATTTCGCGGCTTTACTTCCTGCTCACTACTGCGCAGGTCTGGTCCCGAAATCGCAACTGCGCAGACTCAAGTCCCAAGATGTCAGCGCCATATCGGGACACTGGCGGCTTCAGTTCTCACCAATGGAAAAGAGCGAAGGGGCGTCGCCCATCTTTTTTAACAGTCAATGGTGGCACCACATGACATTTTTGACCTAAAGTCCCAGAGAAAATATCAAAATGACTTTAAATTCAGGAATTGAAAATATGCTCATTGTAGAAGAGGTGCATTCAAGAAATTGTGCCATTTTAAATAATACAATAGATGAGTGCCACGTCACTGACTTAAATCAATTTTGCATGGTCATTTATGTGTTTTATTATGTGCATTTATGTGGAACTTGTACAATATTTCCGACTCCACTTGAAGGGCACTTTAACGCCCCGGCAGACTCTCTAATTTCTTAGGGAGCTCTTATTTTGACATCGTAATACATGTTAGTCAGATAACGGAATTTTGGGCAAAATATGCAATTTTCTCTATGTAAAAAATGTACAATATACATCGAATGGTTATTGATACAAGTAAATGTATAGGACTGAAAACGGCATAAATTAAAAAGTAATAAAATATTTAATTCACAACAGAAACTGTACTTTCGTCCGCCATGTTGAATGTTTATGGCTCCTCCTCCCAAATCGGAAAGCATGCATCAAGTTTTCCAGTTGTAATTACAAACTGAAGGGGCGTTTATGTGCTGTTTCGTAACTCACACATGAAAACAGTATTTTAAGCAAGACCTCTCCTGGTTAGACCCCGACGCCGCCGCCAGGCGCCGCCATTTGCCCATTTAGAATTTCAGCCGCCGCCATTTGCGCCAGCCAATAATTTCGTAAGCCAAATTGAGCCGCCATCTGATAAAGTTGGCTGAGCCGGCTAGAATTATTTGCATCAAATAATAATTCTATCACATAGAGACATACACACACGAAATATATAAACAATACACGATATCTATTTTCCCACTGGATTCATAACAGCACAGTCTTGTGCTCGTTGCTACGATACACAGACTCACAGTGAATTGACGACCAATTAAAATTGCTCGTTTTCCGTACAGAAGAAGCGATGCATGTTTTTCTCGCACTGAGGTGAAATGGCGGAAAGAAGTAAGCAAGGTAATTTTGATCTCACTTCTCACATACTTTCCTAATTCCTACTTACTTTTTTTTTTTTTTAACTTAGGCCTACCCAGACTTTTGTTAAATCTTCAGGGCACGGTTGCACAAACACCTGAATCAAAGATTGATGTTATGAACCAAATATTCTGAAACGGAGAGATTTATAGCATTGAACGTGATATTACTGCAGTAACAAACCACCGTTTCCACATTGCTAATTCACAACGCATGCTTCAGTGTACATTGAAGTGAAACTTTGTCCAAAATAATACTGATAACAGTGTGTGTTTATATTAAGGCGAGACACTGCAGGCAAAAACATCGTTTTTTTTTTTACTGGTCAATTTTGAGATTTTTGGATATTTGTCTTTGTCTTCAATAACATGTCTTCTTTCAGACTTGTGGTGAAAGAAAAGTTCGAAATACACATTTAGGTCTTTATTTTACTACACTTCGTCTCATCACAAGAACCGTTAAGGTGCGTACACACTGCCAGCGACATCGCGCGCCACAGCGACTCAATATCATTCATTTTCAATGCGAGAACAGCGACTTCCGGCGACACGAGCTGTCGCGACCGTTGGCGCTAGATGTGGGCGTGTCCAGCGACGCGACAAAGTTGAGAAAAGTTCAACTTTGGAGTGACTAACGGAAGCGACAGCCAATAGGAGAGAAGACGGGAGAGCTCACGTGATCCTTCTCTCTCTGTCTCTCAGCTCCTGCAGTAACGGAAAGGTGGATGAAAGGCTAATTCTTGCTGTTAGAAATTTTCCAGTGCTCTATGATATGTCTCTTCCCACGTACAAGGACATTTTTAAGAAAAATACTGCGTGGAAAGGTGTATCTGAGATCGCGGGGATTTTATGGACCCAGACAGAACGGCATTTGCATTTTCGCCGCAGATAAACAGCCGCTCTGGCAAACAGCACGCCTGGTTTCTCATTCATCTTTTATATAAAGCATTTTATGTACTGATTCCATTTATATTTAGTCTTTTCCCTCCAAAATGTTTATTTTTAGTGGCAAGAAAAGAGATTCGCTGTCAACAGCAATGGAATGACATCCGTGAATGTCATTTATAAACGTTACTAGGCAACCAGTAGTGGGAACGCCCACTAGCGACTTCACCGCCAGCCACTGGCGACCTGCAGCGATAAAGTCGCTGGCAGTGTGTACGCACCTTTAGGAAGCTCTCTCTCTTCTGTACAATCCTGTTGGATCCAAATATGGTCATTTCCTTTTTATCAGCAACCAATCGTGAAAGTAAAAAGACTGAATGCGCGATCTCATTGGCTGATGATAAATCTTTAAAGCCCGTTTTCTCAAAATGACCTTTCTCTCATACTCCAAGTCCGAAATCTCCACTTCAGTAGTACCTTGTTATATTATGAAGACATTTACAGAGGGATTTGTAAATATATTATTCCTAGCCTGATATATATATAACATTTTATTCCAAAAAACATGGCGAAAATCATTATATTCTGATTTACAGGATAACAAAAGTAGATATCCATAAATCCCTCTGTAATTTTTTCCCCATCTATGTGAACACAATGAAAAAAATATTTTTAACCTGGCTTTATCCAATACTCAGATTTCGTTTTTTAAAATATATGCAAATTAGCACATATTTAATTAGGTATTGCCTAATTTGCATATTTAAACATTAAATTAAAGAAAACTTGTAATACATTTTTTTTCTCATCTTAATGTAACTAATCAACTGGGAAAGTTTCATGGTGATATCTGCTAGTTAAAATTTTTACCCTATTCACCCGTAGTGTCTCGCCTTAACTATAAAGTTGAACAGCGAATTACTGTACATGTCATAAATATATGCATAACGTTACTCCGTGAAGTTTGACAAGTGTGCATTCTTACACAGCATCAGGGACATTATTCACTAACGTTACAGTGGCTATTGAATGCGCCAACACTATAGCAAATATGTACGTTGTGAAAGTAAAATCTGGTGTTTTCTTTATTACATTGTATTGCATTTTGTAGAAATATAGTGTAAGCCATGCATTGCTTGGAAATATTGAGATCTAGTAAATCAGTATAACATAGACATCTGTAGACATGAAGTGGCAGCTTCAGCCATTTGCAGCTATGAAAAGTTTGGCGGCTGCAGCAGCCATTTAGGTTTTGCCGGCTAGCCAGCCAATAACTTCATCAGCCAGCCATTATTCTCAAAACAAATGGCTTCGGGCTCTACTCCTGATAATATACTGAAAGGTAGATCGTTGAAATTAAACACTGTCCCTTTAAGAGAAACGTACACTCCAGTTCCGTCTATTTTTCCTTTACTTTACACTAAGTGCGCCTGGAGGGAGGTAGTTGAGTGCTGCTATTGCTCATTAAATATTTATGTCATTTATGTTTTTATTGCAATAATAAATGTGTTTTTTAAAGTTTGCATGAAGTTTGTTGTTCGCACGTGGAGTGAAACTACACTAAGAAATCAATGTTTTCGATGGGCCACAACTACTTATTATTTTATGCTTGTGTGTTACTAATGGTGTCTTGTAGTGACCGTATTGCTCAGTTCTGTTATGGTGATTGGGGCTTCACCACTTATGTTGTTTAATGCAGCTCTTCTTTTGTTCTATTAATTCCTTACAGGTTCATACAGTTGTTATGCTGATTGTATTAAATGTTAGAATATCATCATACCAAAATAATGTAGGCTTAGTAATGCAATTCTGACTTAATTTACTCCCTTTCACGCAGCATTGCAAATCGACCCGTTTAAACCCTTTCGCGAGAAAACTGAAAGAAAAAATAAATGATATTTGTTAGTAGTCGGCGCATGTGCACGTGCATCAGAAGGTCTCTGGCAGTGTTGTTTTGCTCAGCTGTGATGGGCGCGTTCGAAACCTTCTTTTGTTCCGGACCAGCAGCATATCAAACTTGCCACGTCACGTGATTATAGCAATCGAAGCTTCGTGACGTCACACTGTTTCGAGACTTTGCCGGGTTGACGCTAGGGGGCGCGTGATCCTACTGTGACCCCTCAGTCGGTGTCAAACGTGACGATTTGCTTATTGTAAATCAGTGATTTTAAAATGTTGAGCACTTTGAGTTCTAGGTAGGCACTGAAAAGGACTGGAAACTGAAAATTATTATCTCAAATTAGACTTTGTTTGGGATAATAAAACGCGTTCTTAATGTTATTATTTGGGGTACTCCAAAACCACTTTTTCTGTAACTACTCCATTTCATTATAAAACAGAGTAGACAGAGACGAATTACATAAAACGTGTAGTCTATTAAGAAAACGTTGATTGTTAAGTACTCTACTGCAGGGACTGATTATGACTTGCAAAGCCTGGGGCCAATTATCTCCAAGGGCCCCCCCTCCACCCAAAAGTTGTTCATGCCCAAAAGTTGTTGATTGGGGGTGGTGGTGGGTTAATTTTTCATGTCCAAAAGTTGTTTTGGGGGGGGGTCACCAAACTAGATCACGCAGCCTTAAAGCCCAGGGCACCCCCGTGCAGTCAAGGGCCCCCTGGTAGTCAAGGGGCACTGGCCCCATTGGCCCCCGGTCGTTAATCCGTCCCTGCTCTACTGGATAATGCAGCAACAAAGAAGACGCAAGAACATGTTCTCAGCTTGTGCTGTCTGCTGTCGGAAAGTGTAGTTTGTTGTCTGTACAGCTGGAGTTTCGCTCACTGCTCCCTACTGAAAACAGGTGGTACTTCAAGCTTGAATTGCTCCCATGGTAGTTATATAGCTTATTAAGGTCCGGGGCATGATTAATTGCATTCATTTTTTTTTTAACGCATTATTTTTTTATATATATGTAATCGCACTGAATTAAGGTGTTAAATCAACGGCTCTAATAGAAATGTAAAAAAAAGATTTGATTATACACCAAAAACCAATTATTGGTTTAGTAAAACGTTAGAGATAGCAGTTCATGCTTTCATCACTTCTCGTCTGGATTACTGCAATTCTCTCTATTGTGGAATTCCCAAATCTCTTAAGCTGCGTACACACTGCCAGCGACTCCATCCCATTCATTTTCATTGAGAGCACAGCGACTTCCGGCGACACGAGCTGTCGCGACCGTTGGCGACTAGATGTGGGCGTGTCCAGCGACGCGAAATGAAGAGCGACTTACGGAAGCGACAGCCAATAGGAGAGAAGACGGGAGAGCTCACATGATAATTCTCTTTCTCTCTCTCTCTCTCTCTCTCTCTCTCTCCAGCTCCTGCAATAACGGAAAGATGGATGAAAGGCTAATTCTTGCTGTTAGCAATTTTCCAGTGCTCTATGATATGGATATGGTATATCCAGCCGCAGCTCTTGCACCAGCCGGTGGTACTGGCCGTGCTGACTCCGAGATTGAATGGTTTTGTGGACCCAGACAGACCGGCGTTTGCGTTTTCGCCGCAGATAAACAGCCGCTATGGCAAAGAGCACGCCTTGTTTCTCATTCATCTTTGATATAAAGCATTTTATGTACTGATACCATTTATATTTAGTCTTTTCCCTCCAAAATGTTGCTTTTAGCGCCAAGAAAAGCGATTTGCTGTCAACAGCAATGGAATGACATCCGTGAATGTCATTTCTAAACGTTACTAGGCAACCAGTAGTGGGAACGCCCACTAGCGACTTCACCGCCAGCCACTGGCGACCTGCAGCGACAAAGTCACTGGCAGTGTGTACGCATCTTTATTGTTCATCTCCAATTAGTTCAAAATGCAGCAGCAAAATTTCTAAAAGGAGGTCGGAAGTACGATCATGTTACCCCCATTTTAAAATCACTTCACTGGCTGCCGGTTCAAGCTAGAATTGATTTTAAAATTGTATTGTTTGTTTATAAACTATTACACAACCAAGCTCCCAGTTACTTATCAGACTTACTACATCCTTACAATCCACCTAGAAGTCTAAGATGCGGTGATCAATATCCCTTCGATGTCCCACGCGAGGAGGGAGAGCCTTTTCGGTTGTGGGTCCTATATTATGGAATAGTTTGCTTGTGTCAGAAGGTGTCAGATTGTCACCTTCATTATCTGTTTTTAAACAGATAATTATATAAAAGACCAGACAATTTACATATATTCTGTAAGGATTCAGATACATGTTTCAAGGATATTGTAGATTGATTTTTATCTACAATATATGGCAATTAATAGTTTCCAAATCAGTGTGTCATTGTAGCCACTTTTAGCATATATTATATATAATATTTATATACAATTTTTGTATTTGAGATTTACTTTTAGATGTAATATATTAACTAGGGCTGTCTAATTAACTAATGCGTTCATTCAGTGCGATTAATTTGACAAAAAATTATACGTAAAAAAAATAACGCAATTAATCGCACCATAATAAGGAAGATTCCTGAGAAATGCACGCTTGTAGTACCACCTGTTTACTCCAGGGGGCAGTAAGTGAAATTTCAGCTGTATGAGCAACACACAGTTTATACAGTGAAGAAAACACTTCAGTAGGCAGAACAACGCAAACGTATAAATATTAATCGATTGACAGCCGTAATTTAAATGTATATTTAGGATTTATATTGAACATTAAGATTTATCATTTATATAAAATATATTGGTATAAATGCTTAAAAATTGTAGATGTTTTGAAAAAAAAAAAAAAATTTATTTACATTTTTTTTTTTTTTTTGGCTAAAACCGACCAAACTTGACCATTTTTTGACATGTGTTTTATTTACAAACGGCACCACATAGGTGTGGAACAAAACTGTATATATAAAATTGAGAATATCAAAATTGCTTAATTTCAGACATGTATTTTGTTTTTATTTTGGCAGATCTGGTCTTCTGAAGATCCGTATTGTGATCACAAATGACACCTCCATTGAAGCCACTCCCACAAGAATTCCCCAATAAATACTGTGAATATTCCCACCATCCTACAAGAGAAGAAGTGCTTCAGACCAGCTGGAAGAACTCCAGATGCAACAGCTGAAATCTGTGTGATGTAATATGGAAACATTTGAGTTTTTTAAAGAGGAAAGTGAGGACATTAGTGATCCAGAATCGTGCAGAATGAACCATGAAGATACAGAGGAACAAAGAGGTTGGTGTCCATTCTTGATTCTTCATTATTGACTGCTGAGGAACATTCATGTAACAAAGCTTAATAGCAGAATATTCAAATGTAATTCTCTGCTAATAAACAAGGAGTCAGTTTTGTTTTCACATTTGTGCCTCAATTGATTGTTGATGAATAAATGTGTTCTTTTCAGACGTGATGGAACGGCAAGAGGGCCTTGAAGACCTCAATGAAATGGAGGAGAAACATCATTACATCATAACAGGAGACAGCGATGGTTGCTCAGAGACTTTGCATTTCTCACATGAAACAGAAGCGGAAAACTCTTTGATCTGCGTTCAGTGTGGAGAGACTTTTGCATGTCAAGACAACCTTGAGATGCATTTAACAATTCACATTAGAGAGAGGCCTCACGCGTGCCTTCACTGTGAAAAGAGTTACACGTGTAAAGCACATCTCAATAGACACATGACCATTCACACCGGGAAGACACCTTACACATGTCCTCTGTGTGGAAAGAGCATCACACAAAAAGAAAACCTGAAGATTCACATGAGAGTTCACACCGGAGAGAATCCTTATATGTGTCTTCAGTGTGGGAAGAGTTTTGCACGTAAAGAAGGCCTTAAGATTCACACGAGAACTCACACAGAAATCACAGAGAAGGGTTTCATCTGCCCCGAGTGTGGAAAGTGCATCTCAAAAAAAGAAAACCTGAAGATTCACATGAGAATTCACACCGGAGAGAAGCCTTACACGTGCCCTCAGTGCGGACAGGGGTATGTGTGTCAAAAAAATCTTAGGAAGCACATGAAAATTCACAGCGGAGAGAAGCCATACGCATGTCAACTTTGTGAAAAAAGTTTCTCCGAAAAAACGAATCTCAAATATCACATGCGCAGTCACTCTGGTGAAAAGCCATTTGAGTGCGATCGGTGCCGTAAACGATTTACAACAAAATCACGTCTGACGACACACCTGCAGGTTCATACAAACGAGAAGCCGCACCGGTGTTCTGATTGTGGAAAGTTTTTTTCGCGACTGGACAATTTGAAGGATCACCAGAAAAGACATGCTGGTGTAAAAGATCACGTGTGCTCTGAGTGTGGGAAGGCCTTTACTTCAGCCAGCCAACTGAATAAGCACCGGAGAATTCATACGGGAGAGAAACCTTACAAGTGCTCACATTGTGACAAGTGCTTCAGTTGGCCTGAAAACATGAAAATACATCAGAGAGTGCATAATCGAGAGAAACAATTACAGCATTCGGTTTCATCAGAATAATCCAAAAGAGTCTTTGCAGTTGAATTTTGTCAACATTTTGTTATTTTTTAGCTACAAGTTGGACTGTAAAACTTAACATGTGAAACTAAAGTTCAATAAACTTGTGTTTTGTAGTTTAGCTGACCATAACTTTTGAGTATTCCTTATGTATGAACTAATAAACTGTCTTTGCCGGTCAAAAATATGGTGGCTTTTTTTGGGGTCTGTATGACAATGTGAAATTAAAGTTTTTCCTTCACTCAAAAACGGTTGGTGAACATTACGATCAAGGAACATGTTCCAAATCATTATAAAACTGGACAAAACTGTTATCATTGTGCTTATTTACCTTATTAAAATACAAAACGCAATTTTCCCGGCGTGTATAACTAATGCGCATGCGCGTTCTACAGTCGTTTGTCTTAAAGGTGATTGGCTCTTTTAACTGTAAGGCGGGACTTCCTGTCTACATCCGTTGAGCGCTGGGCGTTCCAATTTCTCCCAATCATTTAAATAGCCTCTGCTAAATAGTCTCTTGTGCAATTCATGTTAGAGGACAACATTTTCAAATAACTTAAATGAACGCCTTATACTCAAATCAAAAACTGCCATTATAAAAACCCATAGGAAAATCCTGAGGGAATCCATGGTCTGAAAAAAAAGTAATTCTCTTACGGCTTTACAGGCAGCTCACTTTCCCTTTAAGAGATGACGTACATTCCGTTTCCTCTTCTCGCTCCTATTCAGTACACTCAGTTCGTTGGCTGAAGAGTGGTAAGTGTTCCTGCAGCTAAAACAAATCATATCATATCATTTAATTTTATTGCAATAAGTTGGTGTGTTTTGTAGAGTTTGCGCAAAGCTTGTTCGTGTGGCTGATTAATTTGATTTGGCATGCACGTGAAGGGACGCCAAGAAATCAGTGTTTTCAGTGATTCGAAACGCTTCAGTATCGATAAACAACGTGTTTTACAGCTAGTATTGTTATTTTATGCTTGAGTTTAGAATACAGAAACGCTTAGTATTTATGTTGAGAGATGTGACGTTTTAATATGAAAATTGCCCATCATTTGTCGGTGATTTTGAACGAGTTTAAATTAACCAGCTACAGATTAGATAGTTTTGACAAGATATTCAAAACAAGTTAAGCTCACATTATCATTTGTGGCATAATGTTGATTAACACAAAGAATAATTACTTGGACTTGTCCCTCCTTTTATAAATAGATATCAAGTGATTATATTTGCTTGTTAATATCAATGAAATGGGCTTAATGTGACAATTTACAGAACATCTTGGTCATCACCATAATTCATTAGCCGACAACAGGGAACTATTGAAATAAAGACCAAAACAGTTTTATGTGTGAATGAAACATAACAGTTAATAGTTGGTTATGTAGGAATTAGGGCTGTCAATTGTTTAAAAGTTTTTAATCAAATGATTGCATGGTGTCCCGATTAATACAAATATTTGCTAATTAATGATGAAATAATTATACAGTTATCTTTAAAAATTATATAAAATATTCAGATAATGAAAAGGCATTACATTCATCAATGCGTTTCAATTTGCACTCCAAGTGTTTTGAATGCAAGAACGTAACGTATGTTTGTGTTGTGCTGCCTGCTGAAGGGTTGTTTTCTTCACTGTATAAACTGCGCATTGCTATACAGCTGAAGTTTCACTTACTGCCCTCTGGAGTAAACAGGTGGTACTACAAGCTTGCATTTCTCAGGAATCTTCCTTATTACGGTCCGGGGGCAATGCAATTAATTGCACTTAATTAACTTGTTAAATTGGCTGCTTCCCTATGATGAGCGACGCATTGTTATACATTGAGCGAACCAAATTGCCCTCTGTCCTGTTTGCGGATGCGTGGTGAGCCATAATGGGTGTTTCAGAATGGGTGCATAAAACGATCCAATTTGCACGCTGGCAACCCCGTTTCAACGGCTTTCTGTCTTCCATGGTTTCGTCCAAAGACGCGCTAGTGTTACGAGCCAAAATACACAATTTCCTTGTGAAAGTGTGATCGAGGTTGTGACAAATTGTCAAGCCCAAAAAGGGTTTAACAGGTGTTATTTTCTTGTCCCATAGAAAGACGGTGGGCTTCGGCCGGTCCTGGATCTGAGACATTTGAATCGTGCACTCACAAAGTGCCCGTTCAAAATTATTACGCCGAAACTCATCTTATCAATTTATGTCACAAGATCTGAAGGATGCGTACTTTCATATCCAAATTGTATGACATAACAGGATGTTTTAGAGATTTGCATTTGAGGGAACAGCGTATCACTTCAAAGTCCTGCCCTTCGGACTGTCTCTGCTCTTCGCACAGAGTGCATCAATGCGTTTCTCGTCCCTCTGAAACTGAGTGGTGTGTACATCTTGAACTACCTCGACGATTGGCTGTTACTGGCACAATCAGAAGCTCTGTTATGCCAGCACAGAGACCTACTGCTTCAACATCTAAACAGTTTGGGCCTCGACGTGAACTGGGCGAAGAGCAAACCCTACCCCCAGCCAACAAATCTCCTTTTTGGGAGTCCGCCTTGACTCCACAAGTGGACGTGTTCAGGCCATTCTACAGTGTGTCTCATTTCAAACTGGGGAGAACACTTCCACTGATGCGGTTTCAAAAAGCATCGGAGTTTAAGGTGGTGGCGGTATCCGCCATCATTCCATTAGGTCTCTTAAACATGAGACCTCTTCAGTGCTGGCTCAAGCGCCTTGTGCCACAACATGCTTGGCACAATGGGTGCATTTGCATCACTATATCCCACCGCCACTTTAGCACCTTTTAGCGTTTTACCAGCGAGGAGTTACGCTGGGGCAGATTGTCTGGTGGAAAGTGGAGACTACGGATGCGTCCAACACAGGTTAGGGGGCGGTGTAGTAGTAGTAGTCCTTTATTGTCTCACAGTCACAAGTACCAGTGAAATTGGCCATCGACCTGTGTTTTTTTTTTTTTTGTCTACAAATGCAAATATGACAATGGCAAAATTAACCTTTGGTCCATCAAAGAGCACAACATTCTGCTATCTTTCATTGGTTTTTGATCATTGTAATATGTTCATTTCAGATCTGACCGAAGTGAAAGAGGGACGTCAAGACCTGAATTAAGCGGAGGAGAAACATCATAACGTCATATGAGAAGAGAAACGTTTTAGCAGCTCACAGATGGAAAATAATTTCTCACAGAACAGAACTCCAACAACAAGAGCTAAAAAAACATTCACCTGCCCTCAGTGTGGAAAAAGTGTCACTCATAAAGGAACCTTTGTAAAACACCTAAGGGTTCATACTGGAGAGAAGCCTTACACGTGCAATCAGTGTGGTAAAAGTTTCCCGCATATTGGAGACCTTAATAGACATCTAAGAGCACATACTGGAGAGAGGCCTTATACATGCCATCAGTGTGGAAAGAGTTTCATGCGTAAAGACACCCTTAATGTACACTTGAGAAGACATTCTTGAGAGGAGCGTTTCACATGCCCTCAGTGTGGAAAGACATTCTCGCGTTCACACAGACTCACTTTCTGTGAGTGTGGGATGGCCTATATTAAGGTCTCTCACTTGAAATATCCTACATACTGGAGTACATCAAAGTAGGTGTAGCTCCAGATCGAGGACCAATGGCAGTAAGGTGTTTAGCAGCCGATATGAAGTTTTCCTTAAAGTTTGTGCTGGCTAGCTGTTATGAATCATTCAACTCAAAAACACCTTAGTTTTGCTAGATTTAGTTCGAAATGGAAAAACCCCATCATTCTTCGATTTCGTATGAAGTATGGCAGCATGTAAATGTAACGTAATAACCCCCCAAGAAATATCTGATGCCCCCACCTGGATTGATGGCAAAACAGTCATTGCCCCACCTAAGATCATATCCTAGTACCTGCCCTATGTGGTGAAGTTTGTCAATTTAGGGGAAAGTCAAAGTATCGGCTCAGAAAAAGTTTTGTAGTCAATTTTTTGAGTAGACTAATTGATTAGACTAAACTAGGTTTTTCTTTTTTTTTTCTAAAAAAAAACTTGTGCCAGCATAAAACTCCCAAAAGTATTCTCAGTGTTTTTTTTAGAGCATTGCTGAATGTGATTTTATGTGGTTGTCCTTAGTGGTTCCTTATTAAAACATGTCAAAAGAGCCCACCCGTTTAGCGTTCTGAAGCGTTCACGTGACTGGGCCGTTGGAATAGCCACACCCCTTCATTCCAAATCCTCGCCCTCCAAAGACATTTTTAGACCCAAACCAAGCAGAAAAGCATCATTGTTTGTTCCTTTGGCACAATAGCGCTCTCAACTGACAAACATTATGAATCACAGCTTCAAATGCAACACTAAGAGAACGAGCGAAATGATTGACAGGTGAAAAGCTGGGGAAGCTTGTGGACTGGGGAAAAAACTAAATTAAGAGCTTGTGAATGACCCAGCGAAGTCGGAAGTTCAAGTGGGAAACTCGGAATTGTAGATGATACCCAAGATGCCGAGATGGGAAGAGTCCTAAACTTTCAACATGGCGTAGGAGAGTACAGTTTCTGTAGTGAATGACCGGTTTTGTTCACAGTTAATTGTTAGCGCTTGCTGTCTTAGTCATATTCATTTATGTATATCGGCAACTATTTGATGCATGTTGTACATTTTTGCACCATGTAAATGGCTTGTATTTGACAAATTCCATTTATCATCAGCAAACTAAATGAGTGATATATATATATTGTCAAAATAAAAGTTCCTCAGAAATATGACTGACTGAACCTGGCGTCGTCCATGTTTCCTGTTCTTTCCGACAGCAAGCACGGGAGCACAACATGCTCGTAATTAGCAAATGTCTGCGGACAAATTTTTGTTTGCCGTTTACAAAGTCTACAGCTGTCACTGAGTCTGGTAAGATATCTCGGGACACTTATTCCATTAATATCTTTAAGTGTGTAGGAACATTTCCTGCATACATTTCCATGAAAAAAAAAGTCGCTTGCATCACCTTTAAGTCTAAAATATATTTGGGATCCTAGATTCTTCATTGTAAGTCTATGGGATTTTTCCCACCCATTTTTCATCATGTTTTACACATTGGAAAGATTACCCTGATAGCATCCATACATCACCCAGACGTCTGTTTGATTTGTGTTTACATCGGGAAGATATATTTTTACATTATTTGCGCATTGCAATATGTCTATTGGATATGTCAATAGTCTCGCATGTCAAGAAGACATTCAGCAGATGTCTTTGAGAGGTTTATCTGATCTTTTAAAGATTATCAGATGTTAATAAGATTGTGATACTTTTCAGATGAAAAGATCTAAACAGACATCCCAGAGCCAGCTAATAAAAGTGTACCCCCTCATCTCTGATTGGCTAATATTCTGGCACATTGTAACCCTGTTGAGCAAGCAAACAGTCAAAGCAACGAGTGCCAGCAGATTGGGTATTAGGAGAGAGGGATTGAGTTCATGCAATGGAGTTACATTTCTTAATTCTGTGAAAATTCACATACAAATAAACTTTTTCGGGCGCAAAATTCATTTTCGTTGGCTCAAAATGAATTAATCTTTGCAAAAAGACACATTGATTGAGTTCACATGTGCAAAATACCTTTTTGTGCACTCATATCTTGTGCACAGAATTTTGGCACAAATATAACTCCATAGGATGTCTTCAGAGGTGACGCATGAGTATGCTGAATAAACTGCTTTTGTGAGAAATCGGCTCATCGATTAATGAACAGACTGCCTGTCTGATAATCTTAAACATGTCATTTTGGAGTTAACTCTGTGTAATGTTTACTATTAAATTGCTTTTTTTATCCTTGTGTTTTGGACAATTAACACATTTTGTGTTTCCGGTCAAAAATGACCGGCCCTTTTTTTTTTGAACATTTGAACTTTTTTAGTCATTATTTTGTTTCAATATTTTAAAATATATATTTTTATTGATAGAAAGATTAACTGAAGTTGAACTGAGTTTATACCAGGCCTGTGGGGGGCATTCTCTGCAGATTAAAAAAATTATAATTACATAAGCAAGTGGTTATTCATTTGTTGATTTGAACAAAATATGTAATTTTAAAGCCTAGAATCTGGACTTTACAATGCATATAGCTGATCCTACCAATTCTTAAAGCGTTTTAATTTGCTGACACATTAGAACGGTTTCATTCTTATCAATTGCAAATATATTCAGAGTTGTGAAACCATAAAGTTGAGAGAGCCATGTGCCATACGCTGTGGGTAAGTTTTATTCACAAATGTGTATATATCTTTCACTGCAAAGGTGGCACAGAAGCTGCAACTGAAGTGGCATTTAGGTGTACATAGACTGTTTAATGCTGCTCAGAGGTGGCATAAATATATTTACACTGCAATTTCAGTTGAATAAATAATGTTGTGAGATCTCATTATTGGCTAATCAAGGACTGCATATATACCCCGCTTTACACACACACACACACACTTTGTCTGTTCTCATTGATAGGATCTCTGAGACTCCAGAACTTTCTACTATGTCAAAAATACCTGTGTCTTTATTATTGCCTGCAAGTAATGTTCATAACTCATAATGTTGTGAGTTATCTGTTCCTCGTTTCTGGATATTACTCACCTGCTTTTTGCCACTCTGCTCACCTGGATTTACTCACAGTGTCTCTCCGTGACACCTTTTAAATGCTCAGTCTTTTATTTTCACATTCTGAACTCGACAGTTCATCATTCAAAAATGTGTCTGCGGGCCACGGTCATTGACACTTTCTGCCTGTCATTTATTTAGCACATTCTTATATTATTAGAGGTACAGCAAATTGAGGCTTTTTGCCATTTTTATGCCATGTTGTTCATAACAGTTGTCAGTTGACGGCGCTGTTTTGCTGCTGTTGTTTTTGACAACTGTTTCTGCTATCAAGAAAGCTTGTATGGGATTCTTTGGAGTGCCGGTCTTTGAAAGAGGGGGCGTGGCTATTTCAACGGCTCAGTCTCGTGGAAGTAGAATGGCTGAAATTGCTTAGTAAGTAAAATAAACAATTAGTTAAAAAAAAAAAAAAAAGTCGTCCAGGAACACAACATAACGGTTAAAAGAAGTTAGTTACATCCTGATTTCCTGAAGGTGACAATTATTATTGTATTTAGTATTTTTTTTATTTGTATTTCTTTTTATAGTGTTCGTTTATTGTGTTTAATTTCTGTGGCTTTTGATGTTTGTGAAATTAGTTTTTTTTTTTTTTTTTGTAGACTATCTCAGTTTACTGTATCTTGTTTAAAAATATATTTTATTGCCTTGCTCTGTTTTTTTTTTGTGTGTGTGTGTGTGTGTGTGTGTGATTTATGTTTATGTATGTCTTTTGTTCATTAAAAAGTCAAGAAGGATTTTGCGACAGGTAGGTGTCGGTTTACGGCTCTCCCCAAATGGCAGTTCGTTGAGGTCAGGGCCATTATGTGATCACATTTGACCGTTTTGCTCTCACTATTGTAAAGCCGTGGAGGTTTATATCTCCGTAAAAACTAAACTCTGATACAAAGGACATAAATATAATGAGAGTGACAGAATTAGCCGTTGGTATATCAAAAACCACAAAGACGTAACCTGAAATTGTTTTTATGTAAGGGCTTACTTTTCACATTTATTTTTCAATATGTAATGCGTTCATTTAAGAGCTGATGGAAGTGAAAGAGGGACGTCAAGACTTAAATTACGTGGAGGAAAACATCATAACGTCATAACAGAAGAAAACTTCTCCCAGATGGAATATAATTTCTCAAACAAAACGGAGCTCAAAGAGTAAATGCTAACAAGTCTTTCACCTGCCCTCATTGTGGAAAAAGTTTAATGCAAAAAGGAGGCTTTGAAAAGACATCTAAGAATTTGTACTGGAGAGAAGCCTCACACATGTCCAATGTGGACAGACATTTGCACGCAAAGACAGCCTAAGTATACGCATAAGAATGCACACTGGAGAGGGGCCTCTCACATGCCACCAGTGTGTAAAGAGATTTGCACGTTCATACAGTCTCACTTTCCATCTGTGACAAGCCATTCAGCTGTGATCATTTACCCGATCAAATTCTTTACTCACTCATGTGAAAAATAGTTGTCCAATGATGACAGTGTGACCACGGTTCATTAAGTCTAACAAGTAAAATGTGTGAGATTCTGATTAAGTCATAACCATCTAGTGCATGGATTTTCAAAGTGGAAAAGGAAAAGTTTGACAGAATAGTGAAGAAGTGTGTGATATTGGGACGCACCTACAGTATTAGCTCTAATAATGTTGTACATTTAAGTTTTGTATAGTGATGCTTTTCCTCTAAGTTGGGGATTAGACAAATTGAGTGGAGTAAATTAACCAAGTTTTGTACATTTTCTTTTGAAAAATAACTTTTACGTTTTCAGAGTTGGTTTTTTAGCCTGTTGCTGCATGATTATGATGGTGTTCTGGGGGGGTTACTCTCAGTAAATCAAAAGAGCCCATCCTTAAAGGAATAGTTCACCCAAAAATAATTATCTCGTCATTTATGCCATCTCAAATTCGTTTGACTTTCTATTTTTCTGCGGAACACAAACTAGGATTTATTTTCTGATTGGTATTTGATGTGTTTGTCAGTACAATGCAAGTCAATGGGGTCCAAAACTTTCTTGACATCTGTAGTCTTGCTGGCACCATGGCTGGACTGGGAAGACAAATCAGCCTGGGATATTACATACAGTGCATCTGGAAAGTATTCACAGCGCTTTGTTTGAAAGCTTTGCAAATGTATTAAAAATAAAAAATAAATCACATGTATTCACAGCCTTTGCTCAATACTTTGTTGATGCAATTTTGGCACCAATTACAGCCTCAAGTCTTTTTGAGTATGATGCTACAAGCTTGCAACACCTATTTTTGGGCAGTTTCTCCCATTCTTCTTTGCAGGACCTCTCAAGCTCCATCAGGTTGGATGGGGAGTGTCGGTGCACAGCCATTTTCAGATCTCTCCAGAGATGTTCATTCAGGTTCAAGTCTGGGTTCTGGCTGGGCCACTCAAGGACTTTCACAGAGTTGTCCCGTAGCCACTCCTTTGTTATCTTGGTTGTGTGCTTAGTGTCATGCCCTGTTGGAAGAGGAACCTTCGCCCCAGTCTGAGGTCCAGAGCGCTCTGGAGCAGGTTTTCATTAAGGATGTCACTGAACATTGCTGCATTCATCTTTCCCTTGATCCTGACTAGTCTCCCAGTTCCTGCCGCTGAAAAACATCCCCACAGCATGATGCTGCCACCACAATGCTTCACTGTATGGATGGTATTGGCCAGGTGATGAGCGGTGCCTGGTTTCCTCCAGACATGACGCTTGCCATTCAGGCCAAAAAGTTCAATCTTTGTTTTTTATTTTTTATAAATTTGCAAAGATTTCAAACAAACTTCTGTCACGTTGTCATTATGGTGTATTGTTTGTAGAATTTTGAGGAAAATAATGAATGTAATCAATTCTGGAATAAGGCTGTAACATAAAATGTGGAAAAAGTGAAGCACTGTGAATACTTTCCAGATGCACTGTATTATGTAAATAAGTATATTATTAATTTACTACCTTTGCCTGATGCATTTTTCATCATGTAATCTATATAAAAAAAGTAACTGTAATCTCATTATGAATGTTTTAAAATGTTATTTAATCTAATTACAAGTACTTGAGTTTTGTCATTTGTTTTTTGTAACTGTTTTACAGTGCGATCGCTCCAACTGATTCATTCCTTGAATGAGCTAAATGAGAACTGAATCGCGAACCGATTCAACCAATTCATTGTAGGGAACCGACTCAAAAGTGTGATTTATTCACGAATCGTATATCGCTAGTTCTCATTTTAAACAGCTGCCAGAAATACAGAAAACACAATTCGATTGGTGATATTGTTAGAGTTAAAGAAAATGTTTCTCAGTGCTTTTTAGCCCTGTCAATCTTCAATACAAAGTCATTTTAGCAAGTCAGTTCACTCAGTGGCCATCTTTAGAAAGCTCCCGGGCAGCTATTTTGTATGTCAACAAACGGCATACAAGTGCAGCTTCCATCTTCTTGAAAGACCTAAATCTCTGAAACGGTTGGTCAAGATTACGATCAAAGAACATATATCAAATCAGCAGTAAAAAAAAAAATCACATAAACTGTGCTACTTTCCATTATATTGCGCTAAAAACTAAAATTTCCAGGCTTGCATAGCTAATGCGCATGCGCGATCTCGGGTTGATTGACAGGCAATTCTGTATCTAAAAGGTGATTGGCTCTTTTAACTATAAGGCGGGACTTCCTTTCTACTTCCATTGACTGTTCCAAATTCTCCCCTTCATTTTAATAGAAGTGGACTGCCTCTGCTAAACCACCTCTGTTATAAGGAAAGAAAAAGCTGTCAGGGGAAGCTGCGAGGAGACGGAAGTCACGTGACGTGACCGGGAGCCCTGTCATGTGACGGTTCGTGCGTTTGCTGCGAAGATTTTCATAGTTAACAGACAAACAAAAGCAAAAACTGTAGTTTTGAGACTGAAAACCACACAAAGAGTAGACTGAACCTGCTGGAAGGATATCATGGGGTGTTGTTACAGCAGCGAGAGCGACACGACGGATGAGGTAGAGAGAGATTTCATTAAAATACATCAAGTGCAGTCACAATGCAGCCAAACGTGTGGTTTGTTGTTGTTCTTGCCGTCAGAATTACACACGACACACACATTCACACACATAAAGACCCGCTCTTGTGTGTAATTCTCACTGCAGCAACGGGCTCAATATTGCGTTTGATTCACAACTGTAACAAACTCTCTTTAAAAACTAATTTCGGCTTTAAACCCTCATTGTAATTAGACCTGTTCGTGTCATCGTGATTAAACATAGGGGATGTCATTATTTGTGTGTAAATTGAAATTCAATTGATTGATAGATAGAGAGAGAAAAAAGTGTGTGTGAACGAGAGGGAGAGAGAAAAAGTGTGTGTGTGTGTGTGTGTGTGTGTGTGTGTGTGTGTGTGTGTGTGTGTGTGTGTGTGAACGAGAGGGAGAGAGAAAAAGTGTGTGTGTGAACGAGAGGGAGAGAGAAAAAGTGTGTGTGTGAACGAGAGGGAGAGAGAGAAAAGGTGTGTGTCTGTCTGTCTGTCTGTCTGTCTGTGTGTGTGTGTGTGTGTGTGTGTGTGTGTGAACGAGAGGAAAAAGTGTGTGTGTGTGTGTGTGTGTGTGTGTGTGTGTGTGTGAACGAGAGGGAGAGAGAGAAAAGTGTGTGTGTGAAAGAGAGAGTGAGAGAGAGAGAGAGAGAGAGAGACTGACTGACAGCTAGACTTTCATGTGGATCAGATATGTTAGATGACTAGACCTGACATGTGATGATGCATGTATAAGGAAATTGTGTGTCGGGTCCCACGGTCATGGGAAATTGAAAATACAAAAGAATTGCAAAATGGTGATTTCCAGGCTCTTTAAAAAAATGCCACTGAATAAAAAGAAAAGGAAGTAATGGATCATTCTATTATAAATAGACAATGAGTTCTACAACTCTGAGACCACATTGAAAATCTGAGATTCAATGTCATTCGTCCAACCTGGAAATAAACAAGGTTTTAAAATTGAGGAAATTAAAAACAAAAGTTATGATGTGAAATGTGTATATATAGGCTATATATTAATTAGGGCTGGGCGATTAATCAAATTAGATTTTCAATTACAATTTAGCTTCCAACCATTATGAAAACAAGATAATCGAGATAAAACGATTATTGTGCTTGATTCCGTTTCGCAATGAAACACCTTGGCATTATATCTTCACAGCATCCTTTATTAAAGTTCAAATACTAAGGAAGCAGGTTATGAAATAAACTCTGAAACTGGCATTTCTCTGTGCAGTCTATGAGTTGTGTGAAGTGACCAGGGAAGAGATTGAATCTTCTCCCGGCTGATGCACACTCTGGCGCGGGGACACTCATGCGCATTTGCTGCAGCTAGATTATAACATGATGGCTTGCGACATGGTGATTCATAATTATTATGATTAACTACGTTGCGACACACCGCTAACCGCACAGAGAAATGCCAGTTTCTGAGTTTATTTTCATAACCTGCTTCTTAATTATTTATATAAGCTGTGTATTATTATTATTATTATTATTATATATCATTAATATATGTGTCACGTTCACAGTGTGTGTCTTATCATGAAGAAAATGTGCTATTCTATTACGGAGAGAACTTCTTTCTTTTTTTGTGTGAGTTAAAGATGGGTCGAAGTGAATGTAAAGGTGAGAGTGTAAAATTAAGTTTTTGATTCGTCTTTGTTTGGCTTGTTTTCCAAAATAATATCTAAAACGTCTTTAAAACAATGTACATTTACTTTAGGAGCTATACAGCAGAAGACATTTTTTTTATCAGAGAATGCTGAATACAATATTTAATCGGGGCTCGACGTTACTGCTTGTCTGGGACAAGTGGATTTTTGAAGGGGTACGTGAAAAATAATTTGCCCGACCAGACAAGCAGACTGATTAAAAGACCAATAACGAAAAAATACCCAGCTATATTTGTGATAGCCAAGGCCTTTGTAACACAATAGAAATGTAATCATCTTATTCTGCTGTTGAAAGTAAAAATTCTACCAAAATGCCCGTCTTGGTGAGGTATTCATGTAAACACAGAGAGTCTAAAGTGAACTTAAACAGCGGAGAAAAAAGCAGATTTGTATTTAAATGTCGGAGTTGTAAGTGTAAATGTAAGCTTATAGACCTGCTGCCATCTAGTGTGTCATTATAATAATCAAACAACCAGAACGAGAAAATACTCACTGCTTTTGACTGAGTAACTTTAGTAGCTTTAAACATTATTAATGTATTATAATCATACAGTAAAGACCGATAGTAGTTTAATGTTGCATTTCATTCTGAATGTTTACATGAATACTTGAAACCGCTCTTAAAAACGTTTAAAGCTGTTAAAAAAAGCCCTGAATATTTTTATTGTTATTTTATTACTGTTTACTAGTCTTGAATAATTACTTGAGAACTTGAAACCATTCTTTCATAATTAACATAGTTAATTAGTTCGTTAGTTCGTATTATTATTGTTTGTTGTGGTTTTGAAGCTGGTATTGAGAATCGTCAAATTTCACTACCGACACCTGAGATTGTGGTATTGTGATAATATATAGCATTTATTGTACATGGTAGATCTTGCTGCAATAACATGATGAAAAAGTAGATATCATTCCATAGAAGTGTGAGGATCCCTACTGTTAATGGTGGAGGCTTTTCTTTATTTGACTACCATATGTAAACATTTAAAGTTCAAGGAAATCCACTGGTTTTTGTTTTTTTTATTCATTGATGTTTTCAAAGTCAATGAGTGTTAAATAATCGTGATCTCAATATTGACCAAAATAATAGTGATTATGATTTTTGCCATAATCGAGCAGCCCTAATATATATATATATATATATCGCTTTTTACACTTGGGACAATTGAAGGACATGTACACAACTATTACACAAGGTGCAAACATGCATTGATTCTCAAGAAGACCACACACTACTATATGCATACTATACACTATAATAATGTAATTATCTGCAATGTGGATTCTGAAGAGCAGTACTAAATAAATAAATCCTTTTTCTCTTATATTTGTATAAATTATGAAAGGGGTGTGAACATTTATGAGACAACAGTGGAATTCAAACATATATTCTCATCTATATATACTGTTTATTAAACCTCCAACTAATGGGTCATCAGCTGTCTTTTCTTTGGCTGTATCTTGTTTCTGAACGGCAATCTAAATCGAGAAAATATGTGATTTGGCTACTAAAAACAGCCATTTGGCTACTTAATTTTTCAGTTTAGCAGCCAATGGTTCCCAAGTCATTTTATTAGTCTAGAGCCCTGTATAAATATCCACTTTAACTTCCACAACATTCTTTCTTTGTTTTAGGCGATATTCATTCTTCATGCATATCGCCACCTACTGGTAAAATAAAATAAAAGGACTTAAATATTGATATGTTTCTCACCCACACCTATTATATCACTTCTGCAAATATGGATTTAACCACTTACTTTTATGCTGCTTGTATTAGCTTTTTGGAGCTACAAAGTTATGGTCACCATTCACTTCCATTATATGGACCTGCTTTAGAAGAGATATTCTTCTATAAAATCTTCATTTTGGTCCTGCAGAAGAAAGTCATACACATCTGAGATGGCAGGAGAGTTTGATAAATTTGAGGGAATTTTCATTTTTAGGTTAACTATCCACTTAAAGCAAATCAGAGATATACCAGATACAAAGGCAATCTAAAATCAATGTACATTTAGCAGGTTGTCTTTTCACTCACGTTTTTATGCCGTTAATATGATGTAATTGTGATTACATTTAGCATATATGAGAAAAGAGATTTTTGGTCCCCACAGTTTAGTTTTTCCTAGTTATTAATGCCGACAGCTAATTCCCATTCAGTCAGTTAAGGTCTTCCAACATGAACACATCGGCTTGCAGAGTTATTAGTGAGCTGGTGCAAATGTACCTACATCTGTGTACGATTGTACACATTTTCCAAGAACATGTCATGCAATTTTTGTTTTATTTGTCAACAAAAGGAATAAACACTACTCAAATACTCTAAGTGCCCATTCACTCTTTTGTTTGATTTGCTGCTTCACTTATGTGCCGTCTACAGCTGAACCTATTCACACATTTGTGTCTGAATGTTCACAAATAGTATGCCGTTGATTCGCTGTTTCAAACTACTTTTTGGCTCTTAGCGAAGAAGCACTTCGCCATGTGTATGAGGATGCAATTTCAAGTTGACTTACTGTAAGCAACTTGAGCAAGGGTACTTGCAGAAGCTACTCAAGCTAGCAACTTTCTAGTTACCAGCCCAAAATTAACCACTATACCACAGCACCCATAATGTTTCTAACCTGGCTCTGCTTGACTCTTCTGTGCAGAACCAAGATGAGTGGAAGCGACTGATTCCAGACCCGAAACTAGAAAGAAAACCGCTCAATGGCAGTGAGCGAAACTCCGACAGCCTGCCGTCCAACCGCACAGACGAGCAGGCCCTGCTCACGGTCATTCTGCAGCGTACAGCCTTGTATGACAAACACGTTTGCTTTCTCCGCCCACTGTCCCATTTCTTTATCGTTTGTTATTAAGCCTGTTGGTTGATTTAAAACTCACCTTTTCTGTTTCTCTATTAGGAACATAATCGATGTGTCAGCTGTTGATTCTCAAGGCATGGAACAACATGAATACATGGACAGAGCCAGACAGTATAGGTGTGTGTTACGGTACTGAAAGGGGTAGTTCAGTGTTGTTCAGCACAAAGCTAGCTATGTTGAGCAGAATCATGTGTGTTTGTGTTGCAGTACGAAGCTGGAAGTTCTGAGCAGAACTCTCTCTCAGAAGAAGCCAGTTCCTCTTCCATCACTGACAAGCCAACCTCACCAGGTGCTCGCCGCTGACCTGGTGCCCTACGCAGATGTACAACAGGTTAGACATCCATCCATAAATGTAAACTTAACTGCCATGCTATCCATCCAGCCATCCATCCATAAATGTAAACTTAACTGCCATGCTATCCATCCAGCCATCCATCCATAAATGTAAACTTAACTGCCATGCTATCCATCCATCCATCCATCCATAAATGTAAACTTAACTGCCATGCTATCCATCCAGCCATCCATCCATAAATGTAAACTTAACTGCCATGCCATGCCATCCATCCATCCATCCATAAATGTAAACTTAACTGCCATGCTATCCATCCATCCATCCATCCATAAATGTAAACTTAACTGCCATGCTATCCATCCATCCATCCATCCATAAATGTAAACTTAACTGCCATGCCATGCCATCCATCCATCCATCCATAAATGTAAACTTAACTGCCATGCCATGCCATCCATCCATCCATCCATCCATAAATGTAAACTTAACTGCCATGCTATCCATCCAGCCATCCATCCATAAATGTAAACTTAACTGCCATGCTATGCCATCCATCCATCCATCCATAAATGTAAACTTAACTGCCATGCTATCCATCCAGCCATCCATCCATAAATGTAAACTTAACTGCCATGCTATGCCATCCATCCATCCATAAATGTAAACTTAACTGCCATGCTATCCATCCATCCATAAATGTAAACTTAACTGCCATGCTATCCATCCAGCCATCCATCCATAAATGTAAACTTAACTCCCATGCCATGCCATCCATCCATCCATCCATAAATGTAAACTTAACTGCCATGCTATCCATCCAGCCATCCATCCATAAATGTAAACTTAACTGCCATCCATCCATCCATCCATCCATCCATCCGTTTAGGGATTTTGAAAAACCCTAACAAAGTTATCATGAACTAACAATGAAAGATATATATATATATATATTTTACAGCATTTATTAGATCCAGATAGATATAGATGTAAGATGTAAACAGTTGTAATTTATGGAAAATGTATTTAAATAATTTTCACACAATAAATATTAAAAAGGTAATTGATTTTACTAACTATTATAGCCTAAATGCCATTTTCAGTGTTTTGTTTGACTGTGTTTTCTATCCTCCACAGGTCTCAAAGATCACTGCATATGCCAGCAGTGCCATCTCACAAATCAAAGTAGATGCAAAAGAAGATTTGGTGGTGCAGTTTGCAATACCATGAGTCAAAAGACAAACCCACTTTCCCACACATTCTCGATCTCTATTTTTCTCTCTAGCCCATTTCTCCACCATTCTTTCTCCACACTTTTCCATTCCTGAATCCAACAGAAATTCAGATACTGATGGAATTGTTCACTGAATGTCCTGCAGATAAATATATTTAGTCCAGACCACAGCTTCTTGTGTAACTCTGTTAGGACGGTCACCCTAGACACCATCAGGTACCCACAGCACAGAGTAGAGGGTAAAACTGTTTAACATTACGTCTAATGTACTACTACTGTAGTTCTTCAGGGGTGTTCACACATCAACCAAACACTCACAACAAATACCACAAATGTATAAAAGTCAACAGTGGTGTCAAGCTGCCACGATTGCTTTGATGATTTGTTTACGCCACTGTTGGCTTTTGAGTGTCCCGATTGGTCGGAGGTTGTCAAACCAAGTATTTGCTTTTGTACAGGCTTTGGTACCACAATGCACTGAACACAACCACACATACTGTACTCCCCACTTGAGTTGTGGAGTTGTTCTCATACTGACCAGAATCTATTCTAAGGTTAAAATCTAGATTTGCACGGTTTTTGCTGGATGGTATTGTAGAGTGTTTTAACACAGAGGTTGTTGAAGGTTTTGGTTCATCACTGTCCTGCATGCAAAAAGGGGGTTTCTTAAAGGAATATTCTGGGTTTGCTTCAAGTAAAGCTCAATTAGATACATTGTGTCATAATGGCGATTTCCAGAAACTTGGATTTTTTTTGACTCGTCCCTCTTTTTGGTGTTTGTTTTGTTTTTTACACTTAAAAGGGAAGTCCATAAACTCTAAAACACGTATAATGTTTACATCTTGTTGCTATATATTTGAAACGGCTTGTATTTTAGTGTTTATGGACTGTCCCTAGTCACTTTGATTGTAAGTGCCTCATTGGAACCGCTTTTTTTAATAAACGTAGGGCGAGTCAAAATGTTCTGTGGTAATCAACATGATGCCACAAATGCTGTTGATTGAGCTTAACTTGAATTGAACCCGGAATATTCCTTTAATCAATATTTTTGTCTTGTTTTTCAATAATAAAAAAAATATTTAAACATTCTTAAAACAAGAGATATTTACTATAAATTAGCAAAATTGCATTAAATGTTGTTTTTTTTTTTTTGTTGCAACAAATGTTTCAGATTTATGCTTAAAACGTGAAATAATAATAATAATAATAAAAATTGCCCATGGAGTAAGAATAAGACTTGAATTAAGTTTTGATGTCTTCAGTCATTTTGCCTCAAGTAAATGGCTCTTGTTTTTAGGATGCTTTTGATTATTTACATTTTTTTTTACTGGAAAACAATGTGAAAAACAGTGATTTTAAGAAAATAATTTCAGTGTATTCTCTTGTTGGTTTCTGGAATCACTGTGGTTAAGCGTTCATTGTTCCGGAGTCAATTCTAAAATGTTATGCACTGTGGATCTAGATTGGGTTCTGGATTAATATGAGCTAAATACAGACATAATACTTCTGTCTCGCCAGAGAAAAACGCACATATTGACATATTAACACTTGTAACGTTTTCTCTTTCTGCTTGTATTACAGCCTCATACCAACAGTGAATTCATCTACACGTGTAGAACTTCGTTGTCTGTGCACGATTTGCTCAATTCTAGATCTTATTAAATTGTCAAAGTGACTCTAGACTGGTTAAGATTTGAGTCTAGCGCTTGCCAACAGATACTCGATAGTCTAGAAATTCAGAGCTGGAAGGAGCTCAGTAGATCTACAGTTTTGGACATTATTTTTTCCCCTCTTGCTGTTTGACATATTGGCACTCTTGCAAAATGCACATTTGTCCCTCGTACTTTGGTGAGGAGAAGTGTAAATAACAGTGGGCAGGTGACAAGCCCCACTAATCTAATGTTTAAACATAAGTGCACGAGGCTGTCTGGAAATATCAGAAATTCTGTTGCTGGTGACGGTCATGAGATTCAGGATATAAAACCCTATCATCTAGAGTAGCTCTGTTCATGCATTTAAAGGGATGGTTCAACCCCCAAAAAAATTCTGTCACGATTTACTCACACTTATGTTGTTCCAAACCCACACTTTTCTTTTTTTTCCTGACAGAATTTTCATTTTTTTAGGTGAACTATTCCAGTAATGGGAGAAAAATGGTTATTTTTGTGCACTTTTCCTATAAACCTGTTCAAATCAGACATGAAGTCAGATCGGACACGATGGACATGGTTAAACAGAGTTTCTTAAAGGGACGGAGCAAGTTGGCCTGCCTTATGAATAAACATCCCGTAAAATTGTGTTTGGGGGAGGTGTGGTGGGTTGGGAATTAGCTGGGAGATGTTTGTTTGTAAATTATGTTCTTTGTGTCAATGCATTTAATGTACAGAGTGTAAAATGAATAGAGTTATTAGAACGGTTAATACCATGCATGCATGCAGCAGGAAGTAAACGGCTCTACAGCGCCCCCTGGTCATAAGGCTTTGCGATCAGTAGCTTGTTTTTAGCGAAGCAAACCAGGACACTTTTACCCTGCCTGTTCCACTTTTAACAAAATAAAACAATTTAAAAATCAAGCAAATGGTATTTCTTCAACATTGTCCATTTAATTATTATCATTTTTTTTTGCTTTGCTTTGTGCCGAAAACGATGAACGCATCAGTGAAATCTAAATCGACTAGCGTTCTTTCCTGACGGCGTCTGAGATGCCACAGAAAATCTTTGTAACTATTTATTTTTGTTTTTATGTATTTATGCAAGCTCACAGACAGTGTGGTATTAAAACTGGCTTTACAGATCATCGAAGGCACTTTTCGTTTTTAAAGGGATAAAGTGCACTGTAATACTCAATACTCAATTTGGTTTCTGTTGCAGTGTGCTATTAGTATCGTTTCACTTTGTTTGTTTGTTACCTAAATGTGGAATACTACCTGATTTACAGAGATGATTTTCTTAGGCTAGAACCAAAAACAATTGTTAATACTGTTTTGTTGAATGAAATTATGTATTAAAGACTTAAAAAATTACAAAGTGTTCAGTTTTTTTTTTCCTAGTCAAGAGGCCAATTCTCTATTTCTTTAGATTTTTCACCCCTCAAGTCAAGCCAAGTGCCTTCATCAACTATTAGTTAAACCACAACTTGGCAAAACATCTTATGCAACAAAAAAACAGTGTGACTAGAATAACTCACCCTTATGCCATCGCAGATGTGTGTTACTTTCTTTGGTGGAACAAAAATGAAGATTTTAATATCTCAGCTCTGTAGGTCCATACAATGCAAATGAATGGTGACCAAAACTTTGAAGCTCCAAACAGCTCATTAAGTCAGCATAACCGTAATCCATTCGACTCCAGTGGTTTAATCCATGTCTACAGAAGCTATATGATAGGTGTGTCTGAGAAACATCAATGATTAAGTCCTTTAACTATAAATTCTCATCCCTGTCCAGTAGGTGGCGACGTGCACAAAGAATGTGAATTGCCAAAAACAAAAGAATGCGAAAGTGGAGATTATATATATATATATAGTAAAAAAAGGACTTGCATATTGATATGATTCTCACCCAAACCTACTCTTATCATATAACTTCTAAAGACATAGATCCACTGGATTACTTTTATGCAGCTTTTATGTGCTTTTTTTGAGCTTCAACGTTCTGGCTCAATTGCATTGTATGAACCTAAAGAGCTGAAATATTCTTCTAAAAATCTTCATTTGTGTTCTGCAGAAAGTCATGCATCTTGGATGGCATGAGGGTGAGTAAATAATGAGATAATTTTCATCTATGGGTGAACTATTACTTCACGGTGTACTCCACATTCATTCACACTCCCGTTCACACTGAAAAAGATTCAATTGCAGCAGGTCACTGAGTCTGTGCTGTTGGTTGCAAGGAAGAGTTCCTACTCGGCCACTATTACTGTATCCAACTGTATGAGGCAGCGAATCACTTTCCACACTTCACGTTGCAAAGCGCTGTCAGTGCGAATGCCCCTTGATGGGTCAGATAAGGAAGACTCAGTCCACTTTGCTGTGACTCATGAATTTGCATTGGTTTCTGCCTCTTTGCCAAACAGAAGCCAACCCCCATTTCTGTTTGGTAACGGCACTGAAATCCATCATCTTCAGATGAGCAAGAGTGGAGATCACAGTAGAAAAAGCAACTTGGTTGCTAACTTTTAGGAGTAATAACATACATTAGCATGCTAAAAGCTAAGTAGTAATTTCTCCTTGAGTAAAGCAACATTTAGCTCATGTACACGTCCTCAACCTAAGCAAAAGCTCCTCTCTTCACCACAAAGATAACCCTGCGTCATCTGTTCTAAATCCCAAAATAACAACATGAAACACTATTAAGTTTTCCCTTATTTCTCATCTTGCTCAAAATGCATAAAACAGTTCATTATTTTTACTGTCCACATCAAGTCTCATGTAAAGCATGCTGGGAACTACAAACCCCCACCCCTAGTCCATGTGGTTGAACATACTTGATTCACATTCACCCTACATAATGTCATCTAATAGAGGGCACAATTTAGAGAATTCGATAAATCGAAAGCAAAGAAAACAAGTTTAGAAGATAAACACAATTGTGCTGTAGATCACAAATAATAGGATTTAGTAAATCAGACAACCTTTTAAAAATTCATTTAACTTTGAGATTATAGAAGAATAATGGTACAATGCTGTCAAGTGTAGTTCCTCTAAACTGAACTCGAGTTTAAGAAATTTTCTTGCAACAGTCAGCGTAAATCACCCAACTACACTCCCTTTTTCTGATTTGGTAAGCGAGGTGGCGGTTGGTTTAGACTCTGGGCTTGAAATGATCTTTGCATGCACTCAAAGTGACCATGGTCATGCGTATCTGAACTATATGAGATTACTGTTGCTATGCACAGGAGAGAAGAGGTTTGTAATGGGATCCTGAGTGCAGTTTCAGCACCTGTTGTGTCAGGAATGCAACCAGTACAAGACACAGTGGAAAATCACAGAGGATTGATATGGCAGGCCAGCAGCGGTTCTAGCTTGTTTGACCGCCTGGTGACCCCCTCGCGAATACCCATGTCGTCCATGCTTAATCCGCTACTGTGGCAGGCCATGTTCATTCCATTCGATGCAAAGCTTTTTCAGTTTACTGAGGGGCTGTAAAGGGATTTTTTTAGCAAAAAAATTAAAAATCATTCTAAACCCATGTGACTTTCCCAGGCATCCCAACCTGCAAAAAGTCATTTCAGGGAGGTATCCCGGACCTGAAGGAGGTCTAGATACACTGTCCTGATTAATTAGGTTCGGGAGACGAGATAAAAGCCCGCCCACACTGGTTGACTTACCGAAACAGGCCAATCAGGATGCTCTCTGTCTTCACTTCTTGATGCACACACGCACACACACACACACACACACACACACACGCAAGGTCTCTCGCTCTCTCCCTCTCTGCCGTGCGCGCTACACGGTTTGGAGCACAGTCTAACCGCTCTTGCTCGCTCGCTCTTGATTCCGGGAGATTTTAACTAATTTGCGGGCATCAGGGAGCCGCTATCAATACGCGGGAGACTCTCGGAACTTCCGGGAGACTTGGGATGTCTGCTTTCCTCTGTGAAACACCCCAGATGCTCCCACTGATTGTTTCTATTAGTGATAGGGCGATGTATCGGCCCATATTTGTACATTTTTCGATTATCGGCATCGGCCGATAACTGTCTTCGCTTGGCCAATTAAAGAAATAGTTCACCCAAAAATGACTATTCTCTCATCATTTACTCAAACTCATGCCATCCCAGATGTGTATGACTTTCTTTTTACTGCTGAACACAAACAAAGATTTTTAGAAGAATATCTCAACTCTGTGGGTCACAAAAATGCAAGTGAATGGTGACCAGAACTTTGAAGCTCAAAAAAGCACAGACAGTTGTAGTAAAAGTAATCCATTTGACTTCAGTGGTTAAATCAATGTCTTCAGAAGTGATCCAATCGGTTTTGGGTGAAACAATGAAAGCATGACGAGGGGACGTCAAACTCTAAAAAAGCAATCATAAAAATAATCCATGCAATTTGTGAGTAATATTCCAATTATTCTAATGTCTGAATTTGGTTGTGTGAGGAACGGACATTTAAAAGTTGATTTGAAGTAATTATTAACTCAATTCTTTTTTTCAGTTTGATGAATCATTGGTTCTTGCTTGTCATGTGACCAGTTGCGATGCAGCAAATTTGAATATGCTGATGCACAAATGAGATTTAAGAGCAACAGCTGAGCAGATTATCAGTGAATAAATACTTAAAGGCGTAATGCGCAATTTTTAAGCTATTGAAATAACTTCTCACACAGTTTAATATGCAGTGACTTCTATAGGCAAGCCATTCACTTAAACTAAAGCTATCATGTGGCTCTAGAAGAACACAAGTCATTTGGGCAGATTTATTGATACTTTTATGGAGCATTTTTTGGTAGATTTTTGCAGCTTGACAGGTAACAATAACTGTTATATTGTTGAAAATGTCTCCTTTTGTGTTCCACAGAAATAAAGAAAGTCATACAAGTTTGGAACAACATGAGGGTGAGCAAATGATGACAGAATGTTCATATCTGTGTGATCCCTACAAGGCCATGCTGTTGCTTTTGTGAAAAACTTGTAATTGTACACGAATGCGCTTTTGTTTTTGTGCGACGTTCAGGACTGAACGTACGATATGCTACTTCACATGAGAAAAAGTTTCAAAGAGACATATAAAGGTTTGTATTGTAAAAACAGACCTGAAAACAAACCTCAACAAAGTTAGCGCCCAATAGCACAGCAATGCATTCTGGGACTTGTATTTCATACGTTTTTCTATCGACTTTCTTTTTTCTGTCTTAAATGAACTTTCTTTGTCTCATTTATAGTTTAGTATGACTATAAGTTTTGTCCTTTTTCATCTCAAAAGCAATGACTACGAAATATGTGCCTTTGTGCCTTTAAAGTTTTAAAACGCTGTTGAGTCTTTTGAAACATTTCCTGGAAGGGCGTTGCGGGAAGCGACAGTTTTTCATGGGCTATTTTATTTGAAAACAGCCAATAAAGAGAGGGTAAATAAAATGACGTCATCAAGTAACGGACCAATGGGCGTTTGAATCCAGTCAGGTGGTCTAAAGTTTGAATCTGGAAACGTTTCGGCGAGTGATTCGATGCGTCGGCACATCATCCCGCGGTGAAGTCAGGGTAAAAAAATAAATAATTCTCGCTTAAATTAATATATTCTAAAATGTATATTTAGTTGTATATGCTATTTGATGAGGGTATTATTTCTACCTTGGTGTCATGTTGTTGAGATATTGGCGGAGCGTTTCAGAGTAAACAAACACTATTGTACTTGTATGTATATATTTGTATTACATAGCGCGTGTAATGTTTTGAGTACGTTTAAAATACGTTTATGTATGTAGCTTATATGCAATATTAAACTGGTTTACTAAAGTAGCCCTGTTTGTTTATTCTCTTAATTTTTTGTGCTTTTAGGGTCCGACATGAAGTTAAGTAGTGCCAAGGCGGGGGCGCTTTTGATATGGGTAAGTCATATTTATTTTATTTAATGTTATGACACTGTAATGTTGTAAGAGATGCTTTTAGTGACTGGTGTCCTATACAGCTCAACAGCGTGTGTCCAGAGGAGCCTGTTGTGCAGTTTATCCATATGAAGGATGGGAATCAACTCCTGAGGATTTGCTACAAACTGTGAGTTGTGATTTTTGATTCTCTTGGATGAGTGCTTTTGGGGCTAGGGATAACTTTTAAATATATCTCTCCTTTTGATGACCTAGAGGAACCATCATTTTGGCCAAATGGTCATTGCAGCAAAGTAGATATAAGTAAAATACAGTTCTGTTCTATTTTGTTTTTCTGAATTATGCAGCATTTTGCGTCAACTTCTGCTTTTTTTTTTAGATATTAAAAATGTTACATGGAGACTGTTGTAAACATTTTTGAGTGATGATCAGCATTTTTAATCTATCAGAAATTAATAAAAATTCCCAGACAAATAATTTTCCTGCTGAAATAGTTGTGTTCGGTGTTAAAATACTGACTTTTATCCCAGTTTAATATGCAGAGACTATCAGTTAACCATTCATAGATTAGTCTATGACTCACAGATACTCTGTGGTGCTATAAAAATTCATGTGTTTGTTTTGAGTGACCCGCTTAGACCTGCCACAACAACATTGCTCAGCCAGTGGTGTGATTTGTGGGTGGGGCTATCTCTTAGCCAAGGATGGGGGGAGTTTCAAAAAGCTGTTTTGGAAACATTGTTTATTTTTGCAATTGCATTCGGTGATGCTAGTGTCGCAGAAATTACATACTTTAGCTTTAAGTCATCTCTTTAAAACATCTATAGTAAGGGGCCTGGGTAGCTCCGCGAGTATTGACACTGACTAGCTATGGGAGGTAGAGTCTCCTCGTGGTCGTGATTAGTGGTTCTCGCTCTCAATGTGGCATGTGGTAAGTTGTGCATGGTTCGTGGAGAGTAGCATTAGCCTCCACATGCTGTGAGTCTCCACGGTGTCATGCACTCAGACTTTAACTCCACCACCTGGATTGAGGTGATTAACCGCAACCCCACGAGGACCTACTAAATAGTGGGAATTGGGCATGCCAAATTGGGAGAAAAAGGGGATTAAAAAAAACATCTATTGTAATGTTACCATACTGGTGAGTCCTGAAACGTGTCTAAAGACATGACATTTAGTAAACTTAATGGCCAAATAAAGTGTATTAAGATCATCGCAAATATTCACAGTGTTGCTTGACTTTATATTGTCAGTAAATTCTTTGCAAATATAGTGTGAATATTTCACGTATCACCCAGCTCTCTGTGCTATTTAAATGCCTAAACAACCAACACTAACTTCTCTTATTTTCACAAATGTGTCATTCCAGACAGGGTAAAGCACCTGATGGGGAATTGAAGACTTTATCTCTTTACAACAAAGTGGAAATCATCTTCAGCATATTGCACTGTGAGTTGTAACTTATTGTGTATAATCCCTTTGTTTTAAACAATCTGTAGTTGTACACAAATAGCTTCATGTATGAGTTCTGCACACAGCATGACTAGTGAACTGGCCCGCCCAATCTGGCTTTTGGTGAAATTGTGTTGTAGTCTGAAACACCATGCACTCAGCACAAAACTCATCGGTGAGTTTAACAATGCTCATTGGTGCGTGCAACAGCATTCAGCTGTCGTAAGTTCTCCGGAGTGTGTGTTTAAGATTTTTTGGCTATAAAATACAGTTACACTGCTTTGCAAAACATGGACCCGTATGTTTAGGTGAGCACTGATTGCGTTTTATTCAGCTAGTGTTTATTTAAATTGCTTGGCTGTGGAGTGCAAAAAAATCTACAGATGTAAAGAATTATCTGCATGCAAATTCATGATATTTGCAGGACTAATTTTCCCTCATGAATGGGAGGAAAAGGGAATCACACATTTTCTTTCTTTTTTTCAATATATATTCTTGTGCAAAATGACACTACCATATTAGATGACCATTTTTTTCTCATGTCGGTTGATATTTTGTGAACAATATCCATGCAATGTTAACGTGATCATTATTTTTTAGTTAATCAAAACCTTTTTGTTAGTTGATAGTGTGAAAACATGTTTGGTTTTCTGCAAGATTAGAAGGAATTTGGCCTTAAAAATTTTGATATTAAAAATATTTCTGCCATCAAAGAGGTTGAAGTCCGCTGTCTGGGATTAAGACGTTTCGTGAACTTGTGCATTTTCTGATCGGACGTTTATTTCATTTAAAAGCCGTATGTACCAGTAAAGTTTAAAATCTTGTTTTAGCACAACGGTTGATTGACAGGTAGCCACTTTCAACCAAGAATTCCTTGGTTTCACCAGACTTGTGCTTGGGGAGTCAAAAATATAATGAACCCTATCCAATGTAATGCTATTATAATGGATGGTACGCCCCTGAATGTAGTTGGCCAACTTCCATCCATCCATCTTCAACCGCTTATCCGAAGTCGGGTCGCGGGGGCAGCAGCTCCAGCAGGTGGCCCCAAACTTCCCTATCCCGAGCCACATTAACCAGCTCTGACTGGGCGACCCCGAGGCATTCCCAGGCCAGTGTGGAGATGTAATCTTTCCACCGAGGCCTCCTCCCAGCTGGACATGCCTGAAACACCTCTCTAGGGAGGCGCCGAGGGGGCATCCTTACCAGATGCCCAAACCACCTCAATTGCTCCTTTCGATGCAAAGGAGCAGCAGCTCTACTCCGAGCTCCTCACGGATGACTGAGCTCCTCACCCTATCTCTAAGGGAGAAGCCCACCACCCTTCTGAGGAAGCCCATTTCAGCCGCTTGTACTCGAGACCTAGTTCTTTCGGTCTTGAAACCCAGCCTTCATGACCATAGGTTTCCTGGGTTAGTAGGCCAACTTATACAATTAAAACAAGTATGATGGATAAAAAGAAACCATGATGGAAATTGTACAACTCAGTCCATCAGAGTGATGGATAAAGCTGGCGCAAACTCTGGTTTCAATTGTAAATATGTCAAAACGCTCACCAAATGGTTTCATCGGGTCTTTATGCTTTAATCCACGAGTGTCACATCAACCACAAACTGTGGTTTGTCCTTGTATAACTGCTGAGCTGAGAAGTGCTGCCATCCTGGACACTACACAGACTGATGCTGGTTCCTGCCGACAGGTCCTGTCGAGTGCTCAGGGTCCCTGTGTGATGGTCCCACACAAACATTTAGAAAAAAGATAGGGGAGATTTTGAAACCGTTACATATAACCTGTATGCATTACATCACATATAACGTCTCTCATCTGTGTAGATGACTTTCACCTCACCACAAGACAGAGCTCCCTCATCCTACAGAAAATCGATCAAGAAGTTGATCTGGATCTTCAGCTTGCCAAGGTATGTTTTTGCTCATATCAGTTCTTTTACTGTATATGACTTGTACTGTAATCTACATGACTAATCAATGATATTTTTCTTTATTAGCTTAGCTATTCTTTTAATGGTGTGCCGGTGAAATGTTGTGTATTTATGTGTGCGCACAGGTGGCACTTCTGCTTTGTTACTGCAGCTTTAAAAAGAACAACCTACAACCTTTGAGCTCAAATGCACAGGTGAGTTTTGTACTAATAACCAACAGGCTATCACTTACTTAACTAGACACTCTGCTTTCCATAGCTCCATATCTTGCGCTACCTCAATAAATGTTGAAATTTGTGTGGATTTATTTTTTGCAAATGTCTCTCTCTTTCTTTTTATGTCAGTTGGTGATTGCATCCATGTTTCATTTAGTAAAAGACGATGCAGATGGTCTATCATTAGACGAAGGGCTAGATCAGTTTCTAACCCAAGACTGTAAGTATCCACGCTACTCGATATTTTAACTAAACTGTCCCTTAATCCCTTTTTTGCACTGCCATTGACGTCTTTATATGATGTTGCAAAGATGATGACACATGTTTGAGCATCCTGACACAGCAAGATTTGGGTGAACAAATTAATTTATTCTTTGCTGGTCTATTACCATCTCTCTCTGTCTCTCTTGCTCTGTAGCTGTCATGAACTCCTCCACATCCAGTACTGAGAGCAGTGGCTGCTCGTCATTCTATACTGATGAGGAGTCTCCGATTTTTGGTCGGTTCCAACGTCCTCCTAGAGTTCAATTTCAAGAGCTTTCCAAAGTGGCCTCCAGCTCTGACGGGTGGGTGTTCCAAGGCTATGGTAAAGGAGAAGAATGCTTGTTGATTATCCTAAATATAAAATGGATAAGCTTTTTCAGAAACTTGTAGTTTTGTATAGTTTGTCATTTAAAGCTGTCAAGCAAGGTTGTGCTTATTGAAATGGAGTTCATGTAGCCGGTCGTAACTCGTTTTTTTCCTCCGTGTAAACATTGTGGCTATTTGGTGCTGTTAAAATTTTGCTCTGGTTGTTTGAGCATCTAAACCAGACACAGCCACTAACCAATGGCATGCTTTCATGGCAAGACTTCTCTGTTTGCTTGACCAGTGGTGGATGGGATGAGTCTTCTGGAAACATGTTTGAAAATGGTCATTATTTTTGCAGTTCTGTTACCTGCAAAAAATGTGTGAGAAGTTGCTTTACAGCTTGTCCTATCCAAATGCGGCCATAAACGGTGTCGCACACCAGTCGGTCGTTTGATTTCCATTTTCAATGTTTGGTGCTGGGTTGCTCACTCACAGTGAAATCATTGGTTCGATGTCCTGCTCCACCTAGTACATTAAGCATCAAATATGCTCTGATTTGTCATCTGCAACATTTCACTTTCAATTGGGTGGGGAATATTACTTGACACTGGAAACTTATAGTGTTACACCTAAATACTCTTGTACATCCATGATTTTCAGCTCTCCAGTACAAGACATCATGAGCACACCGCATTTTCAGTTAAAAAGGCTCCGGAAGGAACTGGCACATGAGGGCGACGTGAGAGATGAGCTAGAAAAAGAACTATCCAATCAGATCAGCATCATCTCAGAGAAAGGTATTTCAGATATACACATCCATCACCTCTGATATTGCAGTTTATTTTCTTTGGTTTGAACTTTGGTTATTTTCCTTTTTTTGCACATAGAGGCCTCGATCTCCCAGTTGCAGCACAGGGTGGAGCGTCTGCTGCGGGAGCAGGGAGATTTAGAGAAATATCATAAAGCTGAACTCCTGGAGCTCCAAGAGAAGAATGAGAGGTAAGGTGCAATAAGACTAATGCTGTCTTCAAGTGCTGTCGGAATGATCCTACTTCCCATTTCTGAAGTGGTAATTACGAGTACGTCATGTTCACATGCTTTGTTGTCAGAAAGAAAGGGAAACATGGACTACTCCAGGTTCATTCATACATACTTCCAAGTGGGAAACTCGTATTTATGATAATGATGTGAAGGCAGCATAAGATTAATGTTGAGCAAGTGTCTCTAAAGACTCAATTTGGGTTTCCAATAATAATTTTGGCCTTGCAGCCAAGCTAATAAAAAAGTTATTCTGTTTTTTTCCTTTTTGTAGTCTTCTCCGTAGAGTACATGAGGTTCTTAAACAATGTCAAGACTTAAAAACCGACAACTCGCAGAAAGAGAATAAGATTGATGAACTTACTGAGGAAAACGGAACGCTTGCTGCTCAGGTGAAATACTATTTTTCTCTGTCTTTTTTCCTTTATCCTGATTGAAACTATAAAGTCTGATTCCTTTCTCATCTGTCTCTGGTCCCATCAGGTACGAAACGCATTTTCCCAACTGGCAAGAGCTGAGGAGGAAGTCGCTAAGCTCACTCTGACACACGAAAAATCACAGGCTGAGTGGATGAAAAGAAAGGAGTTAACTGAGAGAGAATTAAATGAAGCCATCACACACAGGGTAGATGATTTGAATACTATTGAAACAGTTTTTATTGCACTAATCAGTTTGTGTCTTTGCAATGTTCTCTCTCTGACTTGTATTCTTTTGTCTTCTATTCATATTTGTTGCCCCTGTGCAGGTGTGCCTGAATGAGCAAGTTCAGATCTTGCAGGGCAAGATCTCCGTTCTCGAAGATGAACTCAAAAAAGCTCAGTCTCAAGAGAGAGGAGAAGTTATGGGGCCCATCATGGAGGTGAGATATTCTGTTCTTCAGTCTAAAATAACAATTTTGCCTTGTCAGAATCTGTGAAATTGCCTGCATCTGTTTGTGCAGTTAACAAAAATGGCTAAAGTTAAAACATCTTCCTAGAATGGACTAATTCTGACTAACATTTACCCATTAAATTTTTTCCAGTGGGAGAAACTTAAACAAGAATTGGTAGAGCTGACTCTTAAACGTGTTCAGCTTCAGGACACTATATCCCATCTTGAAAATGAGAAGGCAGAAGTTGAAGCCTTGCTAGCCCAGGAAAGATGCTCATTTGAAAAGGAGACCACAAGACTTCAGACGTTGGTGTTTGATCTAGAGAAATCTGTCAGCAGCATCCGTATGGAGAGAGAGGCATTGCAGAAGGCCTTAATGACTAATGAGGAAATGTTTACTTCACAGATATCAGCTCTGGAAAATGATGTTTCTCGGCTGCAACAGGTAGAAGTTCAGTTGACAGCAGAGATAACAATCTCTGCAGAACTTCGCCAGCAGAGAGGGGAGCTGGAGGGGAAGGTAGCCTCCTTAGACAAGATGGTCTATGCACTACATACTGAGATCCAGGGCATGGAAAAAGAAAGAGAAACAAAGCAGTATGCCCTGAATGTCCTCATGGTTGACTTGCAGAATGCCCAGACCACCCTTCAGGACTATGAAAAGAAGTTGGAAGAGCATCAGAAAGTGGTAGAAGATAATGCTTTCCTGACCAAGGAGACATGTACATTGCGGCAAGAAATTGATGAGCATCTGCAGACCATTAAAGAGCTTCAGGGGGAAATTAGTATCCTCAGACAGGAGAAAACAGCGGAAGAAAGCAAAGTTAGTCAGGCATTGACCAAAATTGAAAGCATCAAAACCCAAATTCTGGATCTGACAGAACAAATATCCCTGAAGGATGAGGAGATCACAAATCTGAGGAATGAGTATGTCTCTTTAGACACTAAATTTAAACTTGTTAAGGAAGAAAATTTGGAAATAAATGAAAGTTGTAAAGAGGATGAGGACACTATTAAGAAACTTCAGCAAGAACTTATCTCTGCTTCTTCGACTGCATCAGAAAAACAGGAGGAAATATTGGTTCTGTCAGCTGAGGTAACATCTCTTAAAGAGCAGATCTGCCATTACAATAAAAATGATCAGCAGAAGCAAGAGAAATTATCTGTTTTAGAGGCAGAACAAAATGTGCTGAAGGAAAACTTGACTTCCATTCGGAACCAGTTGACTGAGGCGACAACTACAACTTTGCAAAAGGAATCTGAGCTCATTTCGCTTCGACAGGAGCTGTTCCTTCAAAAAACACTAATAGAAAAGTCTCAGGAGCTTGAGACAGCCAGGCGTGAGGAGTTTGAGAGAAAGGTGAATGAACTTCAGGCCAAAATCATAGAAGTTTCCACTCTTGCTTCTGAGAGGGAAGCTTGTGTGACTTCTCTTCAATGTGAAATAAAGGATCAACAATTGAGGGCCAAACAGTCTGAAGATGATCTTCGGCTAGAGCTGGAGGAGCTTGATGGAAATCTACAGAGACAATTGTTAGCTGCCAATTGTGGCGCTGCAGACAAAGATCATCATCTGGAGTCTTTGGAACAGAAGCTGAGACAGATGGAATTGCTCTGTCAACAAAAGGAGAAAGATGTCCTTGTGACACTTCAGACAAAGGAGGACCTGGAGACGAAGATTGTTGAGCTTCTTGCTGAGAAACAACATTTGGATGAGTGCCAGAATAATTTGGAGAAGGAAAGAGGCCACCTGTCAGCTGAAGTGTCATCTCTTAAAGAAGAAATCTGCTGTTACCTTGAAAAGGATCAACAGAATCAACAGGAATTTTCCTTGTTAAAGGATGAATATAATGCACTGAAGGAAAACTTTGCATCTCTTCAGAACCAATTGATTGAGTTGACAACTACAGCTTTGCAGAAGGAATCTGAGCTCCTCTTGGTTCAGCAGCAGGTTTCCCACCAAGAGACCCTAAGAGAAAGGGCTCAGGAGCTTGAGACTGACATGCGTAAAGATTTTGAGAGAAAGATGAGTGAACTTCAGGCCAAAATAGTAGAGATCTCCACTCTTGCCTCTGAGAGGGAAGCTCAAATATGTTCTCTTCAAAATGAAATGTCAGATCAACAATTAAAGTCCAAACAATCTGAAGATGATCTCCACATAGAGCTAGAAGAGAAGGTTTGCTCCCTAAAAGGAGAACTACATGCTGCAATTTGTGGTGCTGCAAATAAAGACCATCAGCTAGAGTCTTTGGATCAGAAGCTGAGACAGATTGAACTACAGTGCCAACAGAAGGATAAAGATGTCCTTGAGACACATAAGGCAAAGGAGGACCTGGAGAAGAAAATTGGTGAGCTTCTTATCGAGAAACTACAACTGCACGAGTGCCAGCATAATTTGGAGAAAGAAAGAGACCACCTGTTGTCTAAAGTATCATCTCTTAAAGAGGAAATCAGCCATTCCCTTCTAAAAGAACAACAGGAAGTGTCTGTGTTAAAGGATGAACACAATGCATTGAAGGAAAACTTGGCTGCTCTTCAGAACCAACTAGAAGAGGTGACAGCTACAGCTTTGCAGAAAGAATCTGACCTCATCTTGCTTCAGCAGGAGCTTTGCCTAAAAGAAAAGGCTCAGGATCATGAGAGCATCATTCGTGAAGAGTCTAATAAAAAAGTGAGTGAACTTCAAGCCAAAATCTTAGAGGTCTCCACTCTTGCCTCTGAGAGGGAAGCTCAAATACGTTCTCTTCGAGTTGAGATGATGGATCAACAATTGAAGTCCAAACAATCTGAAGATGATCTCCGCAGAGAGCTGGATGAAAAGGTTGGAGGCCTACAGGGACAACTAAAAACGGTCAGTCATGACACTGCAGAGAAAGACCATTTCTTGCTGTCTTTGGAACAGAAGATAAGGCAGATGGAACTGCTTTGCCAAGAAAAGGAGAAAGATGTCCTTGTGACATATCAGGCAAAGGAGAACTTGGAGAAGAGGATTGTCGAGCTTCTTGTTAAGACACAACAACTAGAAGGATACCAGCAGAATTGTGAGATATTGAGGAAGGAAAGAGACAACCTGTCAACTGAGGTAACATCTCTCAAAGAGGAAATCTGCCACTACCAAGAAAATCAGTTGCAGAAACAACAGGAAATATCTGTGTTAAAGGATGAACAAAATACATTCAAGGAAAACCTGACTGCCCTTAACAGCCAATTGGTGGAGGTGACATCCACAAATTCACAGAAGGAATCTGAGATTCGTTTGCTTCAAAATGAGCTACGTCAACAAGATAACCATAGAGAACAAGTTCACGAGCTTGAGAGAAACGTAAATGAACTTCATGCTAAGCTCCTAGAGGTCTCCACTCTTGTCTCTGTGAAGGAAGCTCAAATGCGTTATATTCATAATGAGCTAAAGGATCAAGAGTTAAGGTTAAAAGAGTGTAAAGATAATCTCCACAGAGAGCTGGAGAAGAAGGGTGCAATCCTTCAGGGACAACTAGAGACTGTCAGTCATGATGTAACAGACAAAGACCATCTCTTACCATCTTTGGATCAGAAGCTCAGGCAAATGGAACTGCTGTGCCAACAAAAAGACAAATATATCCTTGAGACACAACAGGAAAAGGAGGACCTGAAGAGGAGAATTGTTGAGCTTCATGATGACAAACATAAACTGGATGGGTACCAGCAAAATTTGGAGATATTGAGGAAAGAAAGAGACCACCTATGTACTCTTAGCCAATCTCTCCAAAGGGAGTGTGATGCATCCCAGAGGATTAGAGCTGAGCTGGAGTTGAAGGTGGAGGAGCAAAGTGGCTCCATCCTTACTCTTAAAAACACCACTCGACAGTGGGAGGAGCAGAATAATGAACTCTTGGAACAACTGAAGATCAAGTCAGAAGCAGTAGAACACTGCAAAACACAGGTCTGGATTGAATTTAATCTTTCCTTGTTTAATTGTTTCTAAATAATGTTTTCTCTAGAATCCTCATTGCTGAATCGAAATGCTTTGTGATCAAGTTGATACCATTTCATACCACCTACACATAAAGTGTTCCACTTCACAGTAAACGCACATGTTAAGTGGTGAATTCATGTAAAAGCCCTATTCGGACGGAAAGTATTTTACATGGGGAAGTGAGGTTATTCCAGAATTTACAGGGGGTAGACAGTGATTTTATTGCCATCCGAAATGTCGTTGTTTTTCTCCCACGAGAAACTTCCTGGCTAAATTACCTACTGTTTTTTGACAAACACCAAGGTTGTGTGGTAAGTTAATTACCGTCCAATTCCACATCTCTGAGTTTATAATATAAAAGCTGTTTTGGAAATCCTTTTTGACCACTGCTAAGTGCCGTACGTTTGCGCTGCGTGTGGTAACGGCTCTGGCAGTAATGGACAGTTGTGAAAGTTGGAGGATTGTGTAACAGAATTCTTTGAAATAATTCACAATAATAAAATGTATGTCGCTGCTCCACCGTAGTGAGTGGGAACTTTTTAAGTAGACGGGGAAAAAAATACGAGAGCCAGATCATGTAAACTTTTTAAATGTTCCATTTTATTATGGCTTCAATGTTATAAAATTGTATTATATCACATTTCAATGTAGAAACACTAATACATTAATAAATACATTTATACATAGGGCTTGCATCACTAGTTTATACGGGTCGAGTAGTCCCAGAAAAGTTGCCGGGATAATGTCTATCTTATTTAAAAGGTTTAATTTCCAACCTCCTCTTTTTAAACGGTTTCAGTTTTTAAACTATCTTTACTGTCTGTGATATGTGCTGCTTCTATATCTCCTTGCATGCGCTTAGGAGAGAACATGCAAGCGACACAGCAGAAGTGACGCAGGTGATGAAACGTGCGACCGATATATTTGGCTGCGTTGATAAACAGTCTTGTCCCTACAGTGTCTTGATTCATTAATTGCACTTCGCAAGAATTCTGGCAGGCAAAAAGTCTAGCTTGTCCCCTTTGATTTAATTGTCATCTGAACGCATGAGTTTTATCACAGAGGAGCCATGAACAGTTACTTTTACAGACTTCACACTGAGAAAGAATTGCTGTCCGAATAGGGCTAAAGATTATGGAGTAGACTCAGTGGCTGACATACGGTTCTTCCTCAGGTGGAGTTGGCAAGGAATCACTACAATGGTAAAAAGCAACTGCTGCTGGAGGCTCAGGAGACAAACAAGAGTCTTGAGCACTCCCTGGAGTCCAGCAAGAGAGAAGTCAAAGCTCTGGAGACAGAGCTGACATTGTCTCATATGAACTTGGATCAGGCAAATACCAAAGTGAAGAACCTTGTTGCCAAACTGAAGAACTTGGAGGCTCAAGTTAGTCCATGGCATAATAAGAATATGGAAATAAGACTGAATCAGGTTTTTAGTCTCTTTAGAAAAGTTTCTTGATTACGTGTGTGTGTTTTAGGTGGACTTCACTGACAGGCCACTGCAAGAGCTGAAGAAAATTACCGATAGCACCGTGGAGGTGAAAGTCAGAGATGGTAGGTATGCCAGTGTTCCAGAGACCCGGCATGACACCAGCAAAGACAGCTTGGAGTTTGACCTGTACGATTCGCTCAATGCTGGCAGGTAACTCAAGCCTAATCTCCTTTATAGGTACCTTGCAGAGTTTTCTTTTAAGGTAACTTATGCAATGTCTTTGTACTGTTTTCCCCACGTTTCGGCAGTCACTCAGCAGTGCCAGGTGAGTCTAGCACTCCGCTTGTACGTAGCTCAGAGCGTTTGGCTGCTAAACGTCGAGTCTTGGGGGCAGAATCCCTTGAGACTCTCTACTTCACACCTATGAGTCAACAAGGTAACAAACGGAAAGATGACCACAACAATGCTTTTGAACGCAAACTGGAGACCAGCATCACTTCATTTGGCGATCTCGTGGTGGACTCGGCAAAGAAGCTCACAGCCTCTGCCCGCAGGCGACGTACCACACAGGTTATCAACATCACCATGGCTAAGGTGGGGTATGCTGTGATGTGCACCACCTTCTACTGACCTTTTGCACTTTACTGGGTTAAACTGAGTTAATTGATAATTGTTTGGGATCATCTGGCTCTTGAGACTCATTCCATTAGATCATACCCTAGAGCAAATCATGGCTTTTTGAATGGGTCCTTTTACTGTCGTACTAGTTAGCAGAAGTATTAAAGTGGTTTTTTTTTTGTTTAAGACATTAGGAAGTGTTAATGGGGAGGAGTCATTTTCTAGTGTTCACTCTGCCCGATCTCAGCCCAACCTTGCAATTCACCACTCGCGGCCTGTGTCCTTGGACCTCTCTGAGGAAAGTGCCAGAGCAACTTCATCAAAAATAGACAAACTTGAAAGTCTGCCTGGATATCGCAGAAGTGCTGTGCACAATGTTGGTCTTTCAAGAGGTGAGTTGTTCTACTTGGCTTTTGTTTTTCACAAGAAGAATATGCAAATATTTTCAGACGTCTTTGCTTTGAATGACTCTTAGTTTGTTACAACACTTTGTGATACTGAGCATTGCTGTATAATGTAATCTATTAACTACATTTCTGTGTTTAGCCACCAGTACATTTTGTATTGGTGCAGAGAATGAACCTGAGCATGCTGCTGATGACTGGATGCGCATTGCTGAACTGCAGGCACGAAACAAAGCCTGCCTGCCTCACCTGAAGAGCAGCTACCCACTGGAGTCCCGGGTATGCATTGAATATATATACTGCATTTGCATAGCATAGTTTGTACTGCCTATTTTGAAGTGAACCATTGGCTAAGATTTGTGGTATTGTAGGTATGCAGGTTCAAGTCAGGTCTGTGTCATGTCTAGTCCAATTCTCCCTACTCTCTACCCACTGTTTCCTGTCTTGCTTTTTTACCTTGTTTGCCTGAATCTGGAATCAAACTCTTCAATCTTCTGCCTCTCTAGCCCAGTCTGGGACTTCCCTCATTCACAATAACGGACGATGATCTACGGATGGGTGACCCAGACGAGACTATTCGCCGTGTATCCATGGTTCCGGGTCAGCTCATGGAATCATTAAACTCCAGACGCTTCTCTCTGGCACCAGGAGCAAGTTCAAGCCAGGCTCTTGCACAGTCCCAGCCCCAGCGGTCCACCATGTTACCGGGTCAGATCCGATCCAGCACTGCTGCCTACCGGGCGCCTCAGGTCACAAAAACAACCTCAAATGTGCATGCATCAGAAAATGCATGTAGCCCACCTGCCCCTAAACGCCCTGGATCCCAGCTGCAAGGCCCCGACACACCTGAGGTACGAGGGAACACGAATGGGATACATACATACATGCATACATACATACATACATACATACATACATCTCTTCCTGCATAGATTGCATAGAAAATAATAAAACATAGTCTTCCTGAAACCGGCAATCAGAGTTTCTGTAAGAAAGAATGCAAAGGCTTCAAGAGTCTCTAACATTTTTCCCAATTTATAATTGAGGTCATGAGTTAATTTCTCCAACAGGAAAAAAGCAGATATCTGTGATATCCACATGGCATTTAACCCAAGCCTGGAGCGGAGCGAAATCTCAAGCAACCATCTTGCTCCGGGTCGCTTGACCGCCCTTTTGAATATAAAGCATTTTTTCCCCCTTTAATTCAGTGAATGTCATTTAGAGGTATTTTTAAAAGATTATTGTGTCCTCTTTATTGTTAGTAAGCACGTTTAATACGACCTAAGTCGAGGCACAAGCTGAATAATCGGTTAATGATCAATAATTGCCGAATAATCGTTGATTAATCGATTGTCAACATAATTAGTTACAGCCCTAATTCAGATATTGTGTCTCCTAGTAATATAAATGTTCATTTGTTGATCTCATTCGATTGATTCTGGCAGATTTTCCCATTTTATTTGGTAAAGTCTTAACTTGAGATTTGTGGCAGCTGCTAGTGGCTAAAGATAATATTGTTTCCACAGGCAAAGAAGTTGGCAAGCTGCTTCCCTCGGCCAATGACGCCTAAAGGCAGACACACCAACATTCAAATCAGACCTCCAAACTCTCCGGTAATTTACAGTACTTGTGTGTGTGTGTGTGTGTGTGTTTGTGAGTTTGTATGTTACTAACCTAGCTATTCTTGAAGACAAAATTGCTTTACAATGGACCCAGTAGTTAACTAAATCTGATGCACTCCTTTTTGGTATGTCCTCAAAGCTAAAGTGCTTCATAATAAAGTTGAACAGAATTTAGTTCTAAAAATACAAGATTTATTTTAGGGTTAGTCTATAGTAAATTGAAGTGCACTGTGTGAATGCATGAATGTCACTGAAAATATTTTTATCTTCTTTCTCACTTTTCAACTCTAGGCCGAGCGAAGGCAATCTCTCATGTTCGCTGTTGTAAATACTCCAAAGACCAACACTCGTGGTGATAGCAGGCTACAGCGAGGCCTCAACAAACTGCGTAACAGCGCCCGTAAATCTCCTGCCGTGGCCAGCCGTGCTCTTCGCTCTGCAATGAGCGCAGCTGAAGGCAGGTCACCTCTGGACTCAACTCGGAGAAAGTCGCCACGCAACAAGTCTCCCAAATCATCCAATACCAAAAAGGTACACAATACACTGATGAACTCAGGCCTGACTTGAGCAGGTTCATTTCTGATATGAATATCCATACACAAGCATCTGGTAAATGCATAAAATACGCTAGGAAAGTTTTTTTAATACCACTTGCAAAATATTTATGGTTCAAAGTGTAGGGATGTAAGACGTATTTGCTGTATGCATGTTTAGGTAGCACATTGACCAACTGCGATGACCATCTATCCTGGAGTTTTTAACCGTATGTATCTGTAGTTTTATGGGGCAGTTATGTTTCCTACCTGTATGTTGGTTAATGGTAAAATGGTTTGCACTTATATAACGCTTTTTCTTTTAACCTTAGAGGTTACCAAAGCGCTTTACACTGCGACTCATTCACCCATTCACACACCAATGGTGGCAGAGCTGCTATGCAAGGCGTTAGCCTGCCATTGGGAGCAACTTGGGGTTCAGTGGTTTAAACTGTGGCTTTGTGAGTTGTGTATATGTCTGGTGGAGGAATCTCACTGATGTGGAGTCTGTTCTCTCTACATCTCTAATCCTCTCACCTGGAGATGATGGTGTTACTCAACCGCACTTTAGAGTAATCTCAGATTGTCTGATGCAAGTTTCAGATTAACATTTCAATTATAATTTTACTCTTTGAGTGTGTGAGGGGAAATTTAATATGTTCTTAATCATTCAAAGAATCTCGTCTGATATCTCTTTCTCTCTCCACAGATGAAGTTCAGGTTAAAGGTCTGAATTGAGGATTTCACACAGAAACCTGCGTCTTTCTTTTTCCATTTTAAAGCCATAAATTCCTCTCTTTTAATTTCTTTTTATTTAATCTTAAGATTGCTTTATTTTTAATTATGGGATGCAGGGGTTTTAATGTCTGTTTGTTGCATATAATTGTTTGTTTATATACTGTATATTATATCTAAATGTGTTTAGCATTGTTTAGCAAAAATAAAGTTCTTTATACTTCAAATATGTTGCCTCTTTCTCAGCCATTGCTTAATAGGAACAGATTAAACATGAATGTTGAAGTATTTCAGAAGGGTTGTAGAAGTGTTAGGAGAAACGTGTTTGGATTTACCTATTGATGGATTTCCGTATGTTCCCGCTAGCAGTGCAGAAGTTGTGCTACATTACTTTTGGCAGTACTTTCAAAAACATGCATTCTGAACAGTGGTATTAATAGTTGCCTTTTTGGCTTTTGGCAGTTCTTAGCTTAGCTTGTACATCAGTAGCATATAAGTGAATGCATTAAAGTTGTAGCATTGTCAGCATGCTATTTCATTATATCTGGGAAAAATACAGCTGATCATATTCAAAGGGAAACTGTGAGAAATAGTAATAAAGAGGATGAGCTTATTGTATTAAAGGAATAGTTCACCCAAAAGGGAAAATTCTCTCATCATACTCTGACTTTCTTCTCTGGAGCACAAACAGAGATTTTTATAAGAATATCTCAGCTCTGTAAGTCCATACAATACATCAAAATAAAAAAGGGTATAAATATTGATATGTTTCTCATCCACACCTATCATATTGCTTCTGAAGACATGGATTTAAGCACTGAAGTCGTATAGGATTACATTTATGCTGCCTTTATGTGCTTTTTGGACTTTCAAAGTTCTGGTCACCATTCACTTGCATTGTATGGACTTACAGAGCTGAGATATTCTTCTATAAATCTCAATTTGTGTTCAGAAGAAAGAAAGTCATACACATCTGGGATGGCATGAGAGTGAGTAGACGATGCTTTATTTTTTTTTATTTTGTGTGAACTGTTCCTTTAAATTATATCTATAACCAGGTGATAAAAATATACTAATGTGAAAATGTATTTCTAGTACTGAATTATCCTGTAACTTAATTTCTAATTTGATTCTGTGGCCAACTTAAATGTATTTTTATTTAATAATTAAACTATAATGTCTCATCCACACATACTGATTATAATTGGAAAATGTTTCTCTTTAAACAGTAAATGAGGAAATCCTCTTTTCAAAATGGGAACCTTTACATTTGAAGATTTTCTTGCTTTTAAAGGTGCAACTTTTTGAAAGATTGCAGTAAAATAAGATTAGAAAGAGAATGCCATCTAGTTTATGAACTTTTAAAGAACAAGTAATGGGATTATGGTTTCAATAAATATGTGATAGTCTTTTTTTTTTATTCGTTTAAATGTCAAAATATGAAATTAGACTAGCGGAAAACGTCCATATTCTCTTAAAGATGTCAATGAAATAGGTGCAATAAGATATCACGCCTGTCTCTTTAAGAACGCTCGTCTCTGTAAAGATTGATTCATTAATTGGCCGCGGTCAGTTTGGCGGTTGTCAATACACAATAAGACTGGGAATGCTAATTTCTTACTGTTGCTCTTTGCTACATAAAGTTCTTGTCTCTAAAGTAAATATTTATTGCAATGCTCATATGGTGAAATACAGTGAAACATGCTTGATTGTTATATTAACTGAAGTTTGTTGTATTTTAGTTCTTGCGTTAAGTGTTTTTATTTTTATCTGCTTCACACCAGACGTGTTTATATACAGTATAATCATAGTAACATTGTGTTACTAATATATATATACAGCTTTATTGTGTCAATAGGAAATATTAATGTTAGACTCCCAAACGTTTCTTTTGCAAATTGATTAAAATAGAAGAACAGGGAGCCCTGCAACAGATGTCATGTCCCGAGTAAATCTGGGATATTTTTTGTTTACTGGACTTTGTATGATGCTAATTGATAAATGAAAACTATTCATGCTATAATATGTTAAAGAAATCCTCACTTTGAAAGTTTTTCACAAGTGCCTAAATCTTTTGTACAGTACTGTATATACAGTGGCGGCCAAAAGTTTGGAATAATGTTCAGATTTTGCTGTTTCGGAGGGAATTGGTACTTTAATTCACCAAAGTGGCATTCAACTGATCGCAGTGTATATAGTCAGGACATTACTGATGTATAAAACAGCATCATCACTATTTGAAAAAAGTCATTTTTGATCAAATCTAGACAGCAGCATCACTCCAACACCTTATCCTTGAGTTTTCATGCTAAATTGGTCATTTGGTGCAATAGACTGACATGTCTTAAGGTCAATATTAGGTCAAAACTGGCAAAAAATAAACATCTTTCTCTATAAACTCATCAGTCAATCATTGTTTTGAGGAATGAAGGCTTTACAATGCTTGAAATTGCCGATTTCATCCAAAGGTGTCACTACAGTCTTCAAAGACAAAGAACAACTGTCTATAACAAGGACAGAAAGAGATGTGGAAGACCAGATGTACAACTAAACAAGAGGATAAGTACATCAGAGTCTCTAGTTTGAGAAATAGATGCCTCACATGTCCTCCGCTGACAACTTCATTGAATTCTACCCGCTCAACACCAGTTTCATGTACAACAGTAAAGAGAAGACTCAGGAGGCCTTATGGGAAGAATTGCAAAGAAAAAGACACTTTTGAAACAAAAAGAAAAGGTTCGAGTGGGCAAAGAAACACAGACATTGGACAACAGATCATTGGAAAAGAGTGTTATGGATCTTAACCCCATTGAGCTTTTGTGGGATCAGCTAGACTGTAAGGTGTGCGAAAAGTGCCCGACAAGACAGTCACATCTATGGCAAGTGCTACAGGAAGTGTGGGGTGAAAGGTCAAGTGCTACAGGAAGTGTGGGGTGAAAGGTCAAGTGCTACAGGAAGTGTGGGGGTGAAAGTATCTGGACAAACTGACCGCTAAAATAACAAAGATCTGCAAAGCTGTCATTGCTGCATGTGGAGGATTTTTGGATGAGAAATCTTTGAAGTAGTTTAAGAAGTTATGAACATTTATTTCAAATTGTAATAGTAATTTTTACGTTATTAATGTCCTGACTATACATTGTGATCAGTCGAATGCCACTTTGGTGAATAAAAGTACCAATTTCTTTCCATAGGAGCAAAACCTGTACATTAATCCAAACTTTTGTCTGCCTGTGTTTTTTTATGTATAAATATATTTATGTACTATATATTGTATATATGTATGTATATATGTGATGGTGGTGTAGTGGTCTAAACCACATAACTGGTAAATGGGTAATCAGAAGGTTGCTGGTTCGATTCCCACAGCCACCACTATTGTGTCCTTGAGCAAGGCACTTAAATCCAGGTTGCTCCGGGGGGGATTGTCCCTGTAATAAGGGCTCTGTAAGTCGCATTGGATAAAAGCGTCTGCCAAATGCGTGGATGTAAATGTAAATATACTCGGTTCATACACACAATATACTCTCAGTCTCCACACTTTGTGTACTCATGCAGTATTGTAATCCGTTTTGACCGGCTGCACTGTTGTCATGTGTAAGTCAGGTCATCTTGCTATTAAAGTTTTGTGTCTGTAATGAGTTGTTAAGAGTGATGTTTATCCTTCTTACAGCTCAACAGTATATGTCCAGAGGCGCCCATGAAGGGTATCATCCAAATGAAGGAATGGCATCAACTCTGCCAACTTTGTCTACAAAGCGTGAGTTGAGATTTTGATGATCTGGGATGTTTGATAGAAATGCATTTAACTACAAACTAACACACAAATTCCAAAATTTGCCTTGTTGATGAGAGAGGTCAACAGAGAATGGCCAGGCTGGTTTGAACTGATAAAGTCTATGGTAACTCAGATAACCACTCTGTACAATTGTGGTGAGAAGAACATCATCTGTAATGATGTGGGTTGGCGCTGTTTTGGTGGCACGAAGTGGACCTACACAATATTAGGCAGGTGGTTTTAATGTTGTGGCTGATTGGTGTAAATCATGCTTGCAGGACAATTAAACATGTAAGCTTTCAAAAACCTGGTTAAACACTGAGCCTTGTTTTTGAATATAACAGTATAACTCACCAAGCCACATTGTAATAAATGGGACAATAAATGAAACAGACTAAATTTAGAAAGAAAAATTAGTTTATTCTTGGTTTATCAATTCATTTGATTCCACAATTAACTTTTAGTTAAAAAAGAAATTGGAAATTTACTTTATTGAGCAAACTGATTGAAATTTGACTCCGTAGTTTGCCACCGGATGACGTAGAATAAATCAAATGCATTAACTTAAAAAAGAATGGAAAAGGCATACAGTTAGTTTCATTGGTCTATCTGAGGAGTTATATATATATTCGTTATTTAAATGGGTTAAATATTGCATCAATTGTATAATATTTGACATTCTTTGACATCCTCAGCAGAACCTGGTGCAAAAACGGAATTATTCTAGAAGCTTAAAAAGGGGCGGTCCCTTCTCGCGGAATCGAAAGTAATATGACGTCACCACGCCTCGGTGTCATGGCAGGAAATGCGGAAGCGTAGAGAGACCGGATAAAGAAAACGGTCAAAATCTATTTACCAGTTTCAGAATTCGTTTTAAGACGTTGGAGGACGTCAGTTGAGCGCTTGACGCTTTCGTCAGTATTGTGGGTACGTTTTCTGTCTCTCAAGTTCACTGCGAGATATCTAATTACCTCAAATATGGCGACGAATAATTTCCTCGCTGGACTGCTGACGTGAAAACTGATTATAATCGATATTTGTGTTCTTTCTGAGGCAGGAACTAATCTGTCGTTGGTCCGAACAATTTCTAAACACTCAAGAGCTTCATCATGAGTAATATGGGGGAAGACAGTGATTGTGAAGTGGACAGGTAAATGTGTGAAGATTTCCTCATTTCAGTCTTTTTCAACCGGCCTGTAAATCCTGCCAGATAAAGAGTTCTCACTCAAAACATGGAGTCGAAAATGTCGTTTCTCCAGATATGTGGTCGTTACAGGTAGAACAAAAAGTATTGGGACAGTTAAGCCACACTTTTAAAAGCCTTCTATGTCATTGCATTAGTTAGGCCCAGTGTTGGGTAAGTTACTCTAAAAAGGTAATTCATTACTAACTACTAATTACATCTTCTGCAGTGTAATTGGATTACTGTACTAATGGCATTACTTATTACAAATAACTTTCTAATACCCTTAACCTTTACCAGATAATGTAAAGAAGGATAGACAAGAAACTGTTCTTTTAATTCCTTCAAATTAATCATATAAAATAAAATAAATTATGCATAAATAATTTAGGGGAGCTGCATTAAATTAGAAAACATATATTTTAACATTAAACTTTACATTTAGATTTTAAATTCACCTTTGTTTTATATAGAATTGTTCTAAAGTCTATACAGTATTTAACACAATTACATCAGTGGTAACTAATTAAATGACTGAAATATTAAGAGTAATCCCTTACTTGACTCAATTAAAAAGCAATTTAATTACAGTAATTAATTACTTAGTAATGCAATACACCCAACACTGCCCTACACAATCTCAAGCCAAGTAGCATTAATTTTAACAAATGATAACACGGACAGATTTCCAAGTTAAACCATAAACAAAACTATGTTTTTGGCGCTTTATACGTTTTACAATTGTTACTGTATAAATTTATCAAATGACATCTGATGCAGCATTTCAATTATTGCAGCTAGATGATAATATAGAAATGTAGCGCAACTTTTATGTTTGCATCACAGTAAGATATACTATTAAATAATCATAACTCATTATAATTATATAATTATTACTCATGATTCAGTTAAAGTTGTCAACAGTATTCAGATCAGACCAGTCAGTGGTTACATATTAGAGGTAGACCGATATATCGGTTTTATTGATTAATCTGTGCCTATAGTTACTTTTTCCACTATCAGTTATCAGCAAAAAAATATGCCGATAGTTTCTGGTTATTTATTCTTAATTTTTTATTCCTCAACAATAAAACTCATCTGGTGAAATTATGTATACACACACAAAATGCTTAATCTGGTGAATGTATAAGCTTTTAAAAGCTTAATTTGTTTACTTGAATATGGATCATTGCAATGGAGCAAGTCTCCAGTGTATATCAGGCTTGTTTATAGTTAAAAGTCCCACGTTAAGCACCAAATCTGAATTTTTCTGGTTATTATTGGAGTTTTGGTTGCACAAAATGCCTTTGGGATTGTATTAATTTTACACTCTTGTAGCCTCAATGTCTGTGCCTGTCATAGTAAGGAAAGACTATGAAATATTTGATCATTCTGTATATCGATAAATAAAAAAAACTGTCAGACGATTAATTAATTATCAGCCTTGGTTATCAGTATCGGCTAAATCCACTGTAGGTTGACCTCTAATACATATCATTTGGGATGTATTACTCTGTTACAGTTCTTCTATTGTTATTAGCAACAGGTATCATATTAACATGTTATTGCATACAACATGAGTTATCAATATTTAAAGTATATTTTCAAAAAGTCAATCATTTTAAATGACGTGGTGCTCATTGTTTTATTTTTTATTTAATTATTTGAAAATACATTGCAAATGCTATTCATACAAAACAATTACTTGAAAAGACCTCTTCTAAGATGAAAATGTTAAAAGTTAAAAGTCATTTTGATGTTTTTTTTCTGGGGTTTAAAGTAAAAAATGTCATGTGGTGTAACCGTCCAGAGACAGTAAAAAGAAGTCTCATTAAAAGCTAGAATATTTGATAAACAATGTCACTATGAGAAGTGCAGAATAATCTTTTATTATTATTATTTCTTAAAATAAGCAGTGAAACAATCATTAATTGAAAAACCATTGCCTACCAAATCAAAGTCAGGTGGTGTAACCAACATGTAGGTCTCCTTTAGACCCTCGTGATTGTTTGTGAATCTTAAAAAAAAAAACATAATTTTGTCATTTCATAAAAATATACAAAAATGTATATTTAATTATATGGCACATTTTGTTCAGGTCATATGGTGTAACTCTGCTGAGAAAACATATTTTTATCCGTGACTCGGAAAAACAAAATTGTTTTACCTTGAAAAATATGCTTAATTTATTTTTTTATTAATGATTAAGTTGCATACACTCATGTATTCAAGATGCAAGGAAAGCATTTTACTCTCTTTTACTTGTGATGGTTACCCCGCATTTTTAAATTCATTAAATAAATTTTTTTTGTAGAAAATGCTATAAATGTTTAAAAAAAATTGCGAAACCAATATGGGCACAAAGATTACATCTCTTCGAACTTGACATGTTTAAACTAGTCTTAAACTCATTAATCAGAGTTTATATGAGTCTTTATTTTTACATTGTACAGCCAGATGCCACCAAATAATAATGTCATTCTGTCCAAAAATAAATAAATGACAATTTATTTAAGGTCTAGTCCTCTATAGTCAGACTATAAAAGTTAATTGGAAATATGAGAAGAGTACTTTGATATGTTTTTCCTCATATTTGACTTGTTCAAAGGTCATAAGATTAATCGTAAGATTAATGCTTCATTCCCATCGCAGTAGAAACGTAATCTGACTGATCAAATATCAAGCCAATTACTGTATAGACCTTTACTCTATAGACTTTTGGATTCTCAGAAAATCTAGTATCAGATGTGCAAACAACATATTTCCAAAATCATCGAGTCAGTGTAATAACTAGTAGTTTTTAACTAGTTGTTGTCCACCTGACATGATAAGACACATTTCTTTGCTACAGTTGAAGTCAGAAGTTTACATACACTTAGGTTGAAGTCATTAAAAGTCATTTTTAAACCACTCCACAGATTTAATATTAGCAAACTATAGTTTTGTCAAGTCATTTAGGACATCTACTTTAAAGTAATTTTTCCAACAATTGTTTACCGATAGATTGTTTCACTTTTAATTGACTACATCACAATTCCAGTGGGTCAGAAGCATACACTTAAGTTGTGTCTTAACAACTTAACTTAACTGTGCCTTTAAGCAGCTTGGCAAATTCCAGAAAATTATGTCAAGCCTAATTTCCAAATGCCTGAAGTACCACGTTCATCTATACAAACGATAGTATGTACGTATAAACACCATGGGACCACGCAGCCGTCATACCACTCAGATAGGAGACTCAGTTTGGTTTGAAATGTGCAAGTCAATTGCAGAACAACAGCAAAGGACCTTGTGAAGATGCTGGAGGAAACAGGTAGACGAGTATCTATATCCACAGTAAAACGAGTCCTATATCGACATAACCTGAAAGGCTGCTCAGCAAGGAAGAAGCCACTGCTCCAAAATCGCCATAAAAAAAATCCAGACTACAGTTTGCAAGTGCACATGGGGAAAAATATCCTCTGGTCTGTTGAAACAAAAATTTTACCATTTGGCCATAATGACCATCGTTATGTTTGGAGGATAAAGGGTGAGGCCTGCAAGCTGAAGAACACCATCCCAACTGTGAAACATGGGGGTGACCGCATCATGTTGTGGGGGTACTTTGCTGCAGCAGGGACTGGTGCACTTCACAAAATAGATGCCATCATGAGGAAGGAAAACGATGTGGATATATTGAAGCAACATCTCAAAACATCAGACAGGAAGTTAAAGCTCGGTGACAAATGGGTCTTCCACATGGAAAATTACCCCAAGCTGTACCTCCAAAGTTGTGGAAAATGACTTAAGAAAAACAAAGTCAAGGTATTGGAGTGGCCATCACACTTCTGATCCACTGGGAATGTGATGAAAGAAATAAAAGCTGAAATAAATCATTCTCTACTATTATTCTGTCATTTAACATACTTAAAGTAAAGTAGTGATCCTAACTGACCTAAGACAGGGAAAGTTTTCTTTGATTAAATGTCAGAAATTGTGAAAAATTGAGTTTAAATGTATTTGGCTAAGGTGCATGTAAACTTCTGACTTCTGTTTATGTTGATGCTAAGCACAGCCCTTCAATAGAGTAACTGACAGATAGTTATTAAATTAATGGGCTAACTTTTTATTCGTTAGAGTACATGGCTATTTTTTAATGGACATCGATGGAGAAATGTTTTTGCCCACAAAGCAGGAGAAAGTTGTAATGTCATGGGCAAATTTCAGGAGTATATGTTTCAGGTGCTGTCATATTAAGCATTTTAACTTTGATGTTAATGTTGTGTTAAGGATCATGACGGGCCGGCCGCCTAGCAGTTATGGCTCCATGATGAGTGAAGATCGTGAAGATCTCGATGACTTTGATGAGCCTCCAGTACAAACGCTCAAAGTCAGTCTGGGAGGACAGACAGAGTACGCTTCTTCACACACACACACACACACACACACACACACACACACACACACACACACACGTGGTCTAACGATGGAATCGAAATGCATAGAAAATAATCTGAAGCTGATACATTAACCGTTTTTTATAATGGGTTTTAGTGTTAATACACTTGTGTAGTTTGAGTATTTATTTCATGTGTATGTGTGTTTTACAGGCTCAGACTGTATCGCTCAGAATCACCAGAGACAGCGATTACTGAGCGTACACACACAAATCAGTCCAGTGTTCATAAAGAGGGAGTGTTTTTGAACCAACATGCCAGCATACATGGAGTGGAGGCTTTTACGACCCAACAGAGGTACATATCGATCTTGCAAAACTCTAACTTAAAACTAGTGTGCCAGATTTGAATCACTTAGAGTAATGAGAAGCACCCTATTTTTACTTTGATGTTGTCGTGAGGTTCTCTTTCACAATTCTTATTTTTCAGCATTGACAGAGAGCCTACAATGCTGGAGCCGCTGCAGAGCGACATTAGAACTGACGTTATAAGAACAGAGAGAGAAATGGAGGAAGAAAACCATGAGAGACAAATGGAGTTCAGTGAGAGAGACACAGAGGAGGTTAATGAGGGAGCCATGCAAGTGGAGCAGAATAAACCAGACGTTCAGGAGGAGAGCAACGAAAGACAAATCAATGATGATTTTGATGAAATTGTTGTAGATTTGGGCTTCTCCGAATCTGAGCCTCCCCCTCATCCTGCAGAAGGCGTCGGTCTACAGTTTCAACATCCGCACCGCTCCCTCACCCTGCGTCATGTATTAATGGTGAGTATATGTGATGTATACATTTTATGACACATATTGTATAGCTTTTTAAAGCCCTGCTGAACGAAACTGAAGAGTTTGCTTCTAAGGTGAGAGATTAAATTAATATATATATATATATATATATATATATATATATATATATATATATATATATATATATATATATATATATATATATATATATAAAATAGTGGTTGACTGAAATGTGCTTTTGGCAATTACTTTAAATGACCAATGCCAATACTGATATCTTGAGAGCAGGGTGGCCAATGGCGCATGTTTTTCAGAATAACTGTAATCTGCAGGATTACTAGAGGTTTTGCTGCCATTTTAACATGGAAATTCAGAGGAAATAATTGTATAAAAATAATGAGTAAAAAAATGTACACAGTTAATCATGTCCCCCGACCATAATAAGGAATATTCCTATCATCTGAGTATTTCAAGCTGGAAGTAGCACCTGTATTCCTCAGGTGGCAGTAAGCAAAACTCCAGCTGTATAGGCAACGTGCAGCTGTACAAAGAACAAACCACACTCGGGCTTGCTTGACACTAGCGACAGCACAAGATGAGGAAGTGTTCTTGCTTTCAAACACAGCTGGATGGAGTGGAATTTCGAATGCAGGGATCTCGAGACGTGTTTTTTTTATCCTCTTTTCTCCCAATTTGGAATGCTCAATTCCCACTACTTAGTAGGTCCTCGTGGTGGCACGTTTACTCACCTCAATCCGGGTGGCAGAGGACAAGTCTCAGTTGTCTCCACTTCTGAGATGGTCAATCCGTGCATCTTATCACGTGGCTTGCTGTGCATGACACCACAGAGACTCCCAGCATCTGGAGGCTCATGCTACTCTCCGGAATCCACGCAAAACTTACCACACACCCCATTGAGAGCGAGAACCACTAAGCGTGACCAGGAGGAGGTTACCCCATGTGACTCTACCCTCCCTAGCAACTGGGCCAATTTGGTTGCTTAGGAGACCTGTCAAGACATGTTTGAAACTTAGAAAACCAACACAGCGACCTAAAAACACTGTTTATGATGCATTGCAACCAAAATTATATGCTCCAAAGCATTCCTCTGATGTATGTGTACGTTTGCCTAGAAAAGCCCTTTAATGAATCTGTCTCTGACAAATTGACGAGTTCAGTTTCAAAATGGATTGCTGTGGACTGTTGGCCAATGATTGGCTTATGTTTAATAATATGCAAAAAACAATAAATTGCCTTTTTTAAAGCCACTTTTTATATTGTCTTATCAATGCATCACTTGTCTGCCACAATAATGTAATGCATTTTAATTAACTGAATTATTATATTATGTATTATTTGTTATAACTGTTTAATCATTAGATGTTGAGTTATTGTTATTTTGTGGTGCCTCCTCAGCAAATATTTATGCATGTATTAATTGCAATTGATTTAATTAATTGACATATCAGGCAATTAATTACATTTTTACAAATGTAATCGATTGACAGCCCTACTAGAGATATAATAATGCATTTTATTGTAAACCCCAGAGTACTTTGATTTATCTGTCAAAATGTTTAGTCTAGTCAGGACTAATATCTCTTTTGTTCATGTTTGTGTCTCTCTTTCTAATCTAGGCCATGGTGACTAGTCTTCGTCCACTCAAGCCAGGAGAGTTGACTTATTTTAAACGTAGTCTGTGCAGCCACTTCAGATTCGAGCATGACTATTCAACGATTGCTGAGATTTCTGATGCTCTGGATCTGGCTGATAAATTGATTGAGCTCTGTGGATTGGGAGAAGCTATATATCTCACTATACGATCACTCGAAAACATCCAAAAGGACAATCTGGCCAACACTCTGAAGAAGACCTGTAGAAGAGGTACAGATGCATTTACACCAGTGTTTCCCAACCACTGTGCCACATGAAAGATTGTCAGGTGTGCCGTGGAAAATGCTCAAATTCTACAAAAAAAATAAATAATAATAATTAGCAAATTAGAAGCAAATTTTTTTATTTATCATTACCCAAGTAGCGCTCTTGCCACATGTGACCTCATTATAGAGCGTACCTATGTGACCTACGGACAGAATACATGAACATTTCAAGTTCTTGAAAAGGAAAAGGATGATGGTTATGTGGGATAGTGGTGTTTTTTTTTATTCATAAAATTGTGCCATGGCAGAAAAAAGTTTGGGAAACACTGATTTGCACAACTAGGGGTATAACTGTATGATATGGTATGAAAAAAATCACTCATAGTATGAAGGTGCATTGCTTATATTATTTGCAGTTTAATATTTAGTTACAGATATGTTCCCTGTTTCAATTTAATTGTATGCCAAACCATCAAACATCATTTTTGAATGATTATTTTATTATTATTATTATTTTTAAGATTCATGAACTTGAATTTAGCAAAAACTAAATTTGTAATTATGACTGCCCAAGTTAACAGTCCAGATATACTGCTGTGGGAAAAAATTGAGACCACTCTAAATGTTTCTTAAAGCAGCATCTTTGTGGCTTAAAGTCACCCAACATCAATGTGAAAGACTGGTATAGAGCAAGCCAAGACGCGTTAAAGCTGTGATTGAAATTCAGGGTTTTTCCACCAAATATTGATTTCTGAACTTAAGTTAAAACATTAGTATCATGTTATTCAAAAAAATAATATGAACTTGTTTTCTTTGCATTATACGAGGTCTGAAAAATTGCATCTTTTTTATATTTTGACCAGTTGTCATTTTCTGCAAATAAATGCTCTTAATGACAATATTTTTATTTGGAATTTGGGAAAAATGTTATCTGTACTTTATAGAATACAACAAAAAATTTCATTTTACTCAAACACATTCCTATAAATAATAAATCTAGAGAAACTGATAATTTTGCAGTGGTCTCTTAATTTTCTCCAGAGCTGTCTATTGGATTCAGTAATTGGTTGTTGTTGTAATTTAGTGTGATTCTGAATAATACCTACTGAAAAATACATGATTATGATATTTACTGATTATTATTTGGCGTTTGTTTTTCCAGCACTGTCTATTTCTGCTACAGTATCACTGACCATTTCCTGTATACCCTATTGAGAACTTTAAAAATGAAACACATTATAATAGAATTAAAAACATTGTAGGCCTGTTGCCCTGCACTTAAGCAAATAAATGCATGCACAAACAGTCAGCTCATCATAATTAAGGATGCACCGATCCGTTACTGAAGCTTTTAGATGGATCAGGTATCGGTCCGACGAGCCCGATCCAAATCCGATACTGTGTGCTAGTCATGTTCGTTACTGTCAAGCTCCAAAAATGACATAAAAGAACCATTAAAACACCATTAAAGTAGTTCATATGACTCTTGCATTTTATTCAAAGCAACTTGAAGATGTGCGATAGCTCTGCGAATCACAAAAGGGTGTGGTTAATAAGTAAATATTTAATATGCACGTACAGCTCCAGTGGGTTATTGAATGCCGCTGTTCTGTTTACACACACCCGTGGATATTTTTAGCCTTCACGTGTCATGCAATATTTGAGCGCTACTCATGAACAACATCTCAGATGTTGATGCTCAATAGTTCGGTTCACTTATAATATGTATTTTGAATGGCACCGGTGGTGCATTTTTACTAGAATTTGAATAAGAAGCGAATTAAACGACTCTGAACTTGCCTACAAACAGACACGTATAGGACTTCCTGAAGAGTTCAGAATGTCAAAATATTTATGTTTATTGGTATCGGGCAATACTGAGATTTCCGATATCGGAATCGGATCAGAAGAGAAAAAGTGGCATCGGTGCATCACTAATCATAATATTGCATATAAGCACTTCAGTCTGTGAAACAATGAATTGGTTGTCTCATGTTTCTCATTTTCTGTTGTTCTGTTTCTTTCTAGCCTTGTTACAGCATGAACTGAGACTGACCCACGAAAGGCGGTATTACTCTCTTTATGAAGGCCGTTGTCGTCCTGGTCAGCAGCGGTTCATCAGCGATGTCTACGTTGAACCTCTAACAGTCATCAGAGGCGACAGGGACCCTGTCAACACTGAACATGAGGTCAGACAGAGACCATGTACGGTCCAGGAGACCATAATCAGGGCCGCTGACATCTTTCGGCCCCTCCCCAATGAGCAGGAAACAGTCCGTACCGTCATGATGACCGCAATTCCTGGTTCTGGACTGACGGTCGCTGTGAATAAGTTTATTATTGATTGGATGGAGGGGAAAACCAATCAGGACTTTCAGTTTGTATTCCCACTGCCAGGTAAGGAGCTACACCTTGGAAAAGAGGGTGATCAGACCTTCCTAGAGATGCTTGCTACCTTTTTTGCCGAAGCCGAAGAAATCAGATTCATAGAAAAGGATGATTGCTTAAGTCTCTTCATCATTGACGCTCTAGATCTTTGTCATTATCCACTGGACTTCCAAAACAATGAGACTGTTACAAGTGTTCGCACCAAAGCATCCGTGGAGACTCTGATTATCAGCTTGATCAAGGGTACAATGCTTCCTCATGCCCGAGTTTGGATCACTAGCCATAGAACAGCCGCCCACAAAATTCCCCCACAATTCATCAGCAGGTTTGTAGAGTTGAGAGGATTTACAGATGAACAGAAGGAGATCTACTTCACCAAGAGAACCAGCGATCCCCAGCTTGGTAGGAAAGTTTTTAACCACATGAAGCGTTCCAGATCTCTCCATATCATCTGCCACCTTCCTCTCTTTTGTTGGATGGTGGCGTACATCTTCGAACGATCATTCCGCGACCCTAAATTTGGTGAACACCCACCTGGCATCACAAATTTCTATCCACAGTACGTCGTTGTCCAGATGAACCGATCGTTTGAGAGGTACCGAGGATCAAGCGTAGAGGCACAACGATGGAAGGATGAAGATAAGATGTTTCTGGAGAAGATGGGGAAGATGGCATTTCGGATGCTTCAAGATGGACGGGAAACGTTCAGGGTTGAAGATTTACATGACGTGGATCTGAAATATGAAGATTTGTGCACTCGGGATGAAATAACCACTGAGGTCAAGCGTACCAGTGATGACCAGAGTACATGGCACTTCAAGTTTGTGCACTATACTTTTCTGGAGTACATGGCGGCAATGTACGCATACGTGGCATTCAGGAAACATGGAAAAAATGTGTTTGAATCGAAAAACCCGTTATCCAAGATGTTAAGCAAGGATCGTCCCGTGATTGAGCTGTACCGTCCAGCAATCGACCGTGCACTGAACTCCCAGAATGGTCAACTGGACATGTTTCTGCGGTTTCTGGTCGGATTATTAACGCCAGGAACCGAGAACCACCTACGTGGCTACCTGCTCAATCACTACCATCCGAAACCCAAAGGGACGGAAGAAGTGGTCAAGTACATCCACAAAAAGATCAAGGAAAATGTCCATCCTGAAAGGTGCAGGAACCTGGAATTGTGTCTGGTGGAACTGGAAGAAGGCAAAAATGACAGCTGAGAGGAAAAAGGCAGGAAAGTGTCTCTTGAGCTGCGCCTTACGTCTGGGACTATTGGATACATTTGACATCATGGGACAGTAAAACACTAAACTAAACAGTGTCCTGGACAAATATACCAATTAAAGGGGTAGTTCATTAAAAAGTTTTGTCATCTTTTTTTGAAGTTCCAAACTCGTATGAGTTTCTTTCTTCAGTGAAACACCAATGGAGACGATTGAAGAATATTAACACTCAATGAAAGCACAGTATGGATATGAAATTTGAGAGCTTTGGTGGAGAAGAGGATTTTCAACGCATATCGACAAAATATCTCCTTTTGTGTTTCACGCGAGAAAGAAACCCATGTGGGCTTGGAACAACAAAGGTGAGTAGATGATGTAAGAATTTACATTTTTGGGTGAATTAATTTTGTAAGTCTTTTTGGTACTGAGAACAGAAGACGAGGATGTTCTGATGATGTTTTTGCATCAGTCCTTTTCTAAAGAAAAAAACAAAACTACTAACAAATGCTAGCTGCAGCTGATGGAATAAGAGGATGTGAATAGACAATAAGGAAATAAGGAATATCATTGCGTGTATAAAACATTTTTTTTAGAGCTTCCAAAAAATTATATGATTTGATGATATTCGAGATTGTGTGTGTATATATATATATATCATAAACACATACTTTATATTTCTATATGTGTATATTATTAATGCATTTGCTCTGAAATGGCTTTAAAGGGATATTCCAGGATACAAGTTAATTTCATTCGACAGCATTTTTTGGCATAATGTTGATTACTACGAAAATTTATTTAGACTTTTTTTCTTTTTGTTTAAGCAAAAATCAAGGTTACAGTGAGGCACGTACAATGGGAGTGAATATGGACAATCCATGAATTTTAAAATACGGTTTCAAAAGTATAGTCACAAGATGTAAACAGTTTGTGTGTTTACATGAATTTAGTGTGATAAAATCACTTTTCTGTGTAGTTGTCCAATTTTACAACTTCATTGCCATGATGATGTGTACAATCTAAAACAACCGTAACAACGATGATTTAATCAACTTTACAGCTCAAATAATACACGGTTTTTTTATTGCTGATTTGTTTCTCTCCCCAATTTGCAATGCCCAATTCCCAATGTCCTCCCAGGTCCTCGTGGTGGCATAGTGACTCTCCTCAATCCGTGTGGCGGAGGACGAATCTCAGTTTCCTCCGTGTTTGACAATGTCAATCCGCGCATCTTATCACGTGACTTGTTGAGCACGTTACCGTGTGTTGAGGCTTCACGCTATTCTTCGCGGCATCTATGCACAACTCTCCACACGCCCCACCGAGAGCGAAAACCACATTATCGCAACCCCATGTGACTCTACCCTGCCTAGCAACCGGCCAGTTCGGTTGCTTAGGAGACCTGGCTGGAGTCACTCAGCACACCCCGGATTCAAACTCGCGACTAGTAAGCGTCTTAACTCGCTGAGCTACCCAGACCCCCCTAATTTCTGACTTTTAATAATTGGCCCCCCACTTTAATTGTAGGTGCCTCGTTGTGAACCCAGATTTGGTTTTGTGTTAATCAAAATGATGCCACAAATACTGTTGATTGAGCTTAACTTGTCTTGAACCCAAAATATTATCTCGCTGTTTACATTCATGTAGACGTATACGACCGTTTGTATTAATACCTCACCAGGCATTTTCATGCATATTTAAATACATTTTACCGCTTGGTCGCGTATCCGCAGTATCTCTTCGAGCACTCTCAGATCACAAGCACACAAAGCGCACATGCTGGTACCAAAATAATTAAATTAAAGTTTTCTTTAAGATTCCCGTTACTTGTAAAGTTTATTTCTCTCTCAATATTAGGCCTGTTAAGGCAGTCAACCAATGATTGTCTTGCAACCGACATCATAAACACCTCTGGCACAGAGTAAAAGATCGATCTCGTTATTTTAAGAGTTGATCGAATCATTCAAAAGAACATTGTTTTACCAGCCTTAGCCAAATATCATCATATCATTTTCATATATTCAGTATATTACCGAACCCTAGTAAGCAGTTACATGTTTGCGTGTGTGTCATTTTAACTACGTTTTTTACTTTGCTGTTTGGACAAGTATACTGAATGGAGACATTACTTTAGGTGTGTGTTTTAATGTTCCTAAGATGTAACTAAATGGTCTGCACTTATATAGCGACTTTTTAACCTTAGTGTTATTCAAAGCGCTTTACACTGCGTCTTATTCACCCATTCACACACACACTCACACACCAATGATGGCAGAGCTGCCATGTAAGGTGCTAGCCTGCCATTGGGAGCAACTTGGGGTTCAGTGTCTTGCCCAAGGACACTTCGGCACGTGGAGTCGTGTGCGCCAGAAATTACCCGCTCTACCACCTGAGCAACAGCCGCTTGTTTGTAAAATGAGCATTTGTTATTTTTCAGGTTTATCACAGAATATTGATAAGATGGATTTTTTTGTGTCATTGCTTCAGAAATAAATCATGTAGTTACAGATTCAGAAATCTTTGAAAAGTCTTGATTCGAGTGGAACGGCATTTGAGTTGAATGGATTTGGGCCACTATGGCATTTAATGTATATTTTCTAAGCTGCTGAGCCCAATGTTGTGAGCTCAATTGTTTTGATTTAGCACCATTGTATTCTTTAGCAAGATGCCCTGTGGAGATTATCTCTGTAATAACAGTGTGCTGCCAATTGTGAAAGCATTTGCTAAAAATAATAAACACGTCCTCTTGTGGTGGTGTATAGATGCATTTATCCCACTAATGAAAACTAAATATTTACTGTAGAAAGATGCTTGCTAGTGCACATTCAGTATAGTCTGGGAGTTTCTAATCTTTATTTAGGTTTGTGTTTAATAAGCTACTTTTCCTGATATTTAATTAGGATCTTATACGTTTTGAAATGTCCTCTAGTACAATAGTCAGTGATGCGAACTACTCAATTTTGGCTAAAGTCACATTTGTTTTTTTTAAAGCTAATTTTCCCAGATTGTTTGGTATAAATGTCTTCATTTTATTAGAATCAATTAAAAGGGTACTTTAATCTTAAACACTCAAGCTTTAAATACAACAACTACATAAATCCACTGCAAATATACCCCTGGAACACTTGCCATGACTTCCTCACCGTTTTCACCTTACGTTTGCAAAGGTTTTTGCTTCCCTGAATAGAATTGAATCTTTAGATGTGAAAGGAATATTCCGGGTTCAATACAAGTTAAGCTCAATTGACAGCATTTGTGGCATAATGTTGATTACCACAAACATTTATTTTGGCTTGCTGCTCTAAAAAAACAAAAAGGCACTTAAAATGAAAGTGAATGGGGCCAATTTTTGAATGCTAAAATGCTGTTTCAAAAGTATAGCCACAAGACAAACAATATGCATGTAAACACTATTTTAGTTTGATAAAATAGCTTATTAACTGTAAAGTTATAGCCAATTTTAAAACTTTGTTGCAAAGATGAGATATATATATATACCGATCAGCCACAACATTAAAACCACCTGCCTAATATTGTGTAGGTCCTCCTCGTGTCACCAAAACAGTGCCAACCCACGATCTCAGCATAGCATTCAGAGATGCTAATCTTCTCACCACAATTGTACAGAGTGGTTATCTGAGTTACCGTAGACTTTGTCAGTTCAAACCAGTCTGGCCATTCTCTGTTGACCTCTCTCATCAACAAGGTGTTTTCGTCCACAGGACTGAAGCTCACTGGATGCTTTTATTGTTTTTGGCACCATTTGGAGTAAATTCAAATGACTGTTGTGCGTGAAAATCCCTGTAGATCAGCAGTTACAGAAATACTTCAAATCAACCATCAGAATGGGGAAAAAATGGTATGGTATGATTGTTGATGCCAGATGGGCTGGTTTGAGTATTTCTGTACCTATTGATCTCCTGGGATTTTCACACATAACTCTCTAGAATTGGGTGGGAAAGATTGTGATATAATAACTGATTTTCAAAGGAAATTATGTTGTTAATCCACCAGGGGGCGCTTGACAGCACAACAACTACAGACTTGTTTGGACTTATTGGAGGCATTTTTACTCTACAAAAGCTTAACCGTTTAAGCCTGTTAATTCCAGGGATTGTTTGCATGTGCAAGAAGTGGAAATCAACCACAGTATTCTCTATACTGTGATATTTAAAAATGCTTTTCCAGTAATCTGAAACAACTATGATTGTGAAGTGAAAAATGAAGTGGACATTTTTAGGAGAAAAAAAGGACTTAAATATTGATCAGTTTCTCACCCACACTTATTATATCACTTCTGAAGACATGGATTAAACCACTGGAGTCGTATGGATTACTTTTATGCTGCCTTTATGTGCTTTTTGGAGCTTCAAAGTTCTGGTCACAATTCACTTGCATTGTACAGACCTACAGAGCGGAAATATTCTTCTAAAAATCTTTCTTTGTGATCTGCAGAAGAAAGTCAGACACATCTGGAATGACATGATGGTGAGTATATGATGAGAGAATCTTCATTTTGGGGGAACTATCCCTTTAAGACAAGTGATACTAACTTTTTCCTATTCCAAATAAAATCATTGTGCTCTCCCAGCAAGTCCAGATGGGCAGACCACACCAAAACTAATTCAGCAATAAGGAATGGAAATAGTCAGCACTCTAAAAAAAAACTCTATTCTCTCGCTTTAAAGTGTAAATCCAAACAATTCAGAACTGGTGATTGAATGCAGCCCTTATTAGTTCTAGGTTAATGCTTGTTAATATCCCGTGTCTTGCTGTCTTTGTGTAATTTTAGTTTTTCAGCAGTTAGGATGCACCGTCAACTAGACAAGCAAACATGCGTGAAATAGCCTTTGTTTTTGGTAATCTAGCATTCCTTAGTTTCTTAATCTGCCTTTGAGCTCTTGTGTCAGATTTATACCATGCACTTTCTTTTACTTCTGTTTCTGTTAAAACAAAGTGTGTGGTGCTGTTTCATCTCGGCTTGGACTAAGTTAGTCCACTTCTGTAATCGACTGGAAACTTTAGTCTGTGTCAGTTGTTTTGTGAATGTACTTGACATGAGAATAAACCATCCCGAGTCACAGATGTGTGGAGTTCCTGAATTGTGTTTCCAGTGGCCAGTGATTCACAAAGCACTACAGTAGATCACGGAGAACTAGAGAGGAATATCACTGTTTATTTGTGTCTGATGTTTCTCTTATGACAATGTGACGCATGTTACTGGATCCATTACATTATTGCACTGATATTCCAGAGCTTTTACAGTCCGAGTCATTGTTTCTGCCATTCAGTGATGTCACACATTCAGTCTCACTTTAGGCAATTTGATTCACTATATCAAATGATTACATAACATCAATTATCTGATAATACTAAAAAGTATTTGTATTAAAACCACAGTAACACAATCATCATATTACTACAGTAACTATAGCTAAACTATGGTATATGTAGTAAATCATAACTACAAAATGTACTATGATTTAAATACAGTAACCATATATTAACAATGATAATTGTGGTGAAACCATAGCAATAATACTGGGAAAACCCCACAATGTTTAATTTGACTAAAGTAACACCTGGGCTAATTTGTGGTACGGCCGTGGCCAGAAGTATTGGCAGTGACATACATTTTCTGCTTCAGTTGTTGTTGTTGTGGTGTTGATTCACAATGTTTCTAGATTATTCTGCAGAGTGATCAGATGCATTTTAAATAATTACAAAAAGCTTCATTGGCCAAAAACACTAATTTCACTGTTTTTTTGGCCCTGGCACAAAATGACCAGCTAACATAATTTCACTAATCAAATCAGCAGCACCTGGGAAAGTGTGAACGAGTACTAGTGAAATCACTCCATCATTCTGATTGGATTATAAGAGTTGACTGATCGCTATAAAAGTGGGGAAGAAGTGCTTCCAATCATTGTGTTCTTTTTCACAATGGTTACCTCTAAAGAAAGACGTGCAGCCATCATCGATTTGCATCAAAATGGCCTCACATGCAAGGAAATTGCTGCAAGGAATATTGCACCTGAAAGCACCAATTACCGGATCATCAAGAACTTCAAGGAGAGAGGTTCAACTGCAGTGAAGAAGTCTTCAGGACGTCCCAGAGTGTCCAGCAAGTGCCATGACTGTCTCCTCTTGAGGAGTCAGCTACGGTATTGTGTCACCACCAGTTCAGAGCTCAATATTGGCAGCAGGTTGGTGTGAGTGCATCTGCACGCACAGTGAGGCGAAGACTTTTGGACAATGGCCTAGTGTCAAGAAGGGTAGCAAAGAAGCCACTTCTCTCCAAGAAAAACATCAAGGACAGACTGAAATTCTGAAGGAAGTACAAGGATTGGACAGAAGAAGACTCTGATGAAGCCCCCTTTCCGACTGTTTGGGACATCTGGAAAATCCATGAGTCCTGTGTCGTGCCAACAGTGAAGCATCCCGAGACCATCCATGTGTGGGGTTTCTTTTCATCACAGGGAGTGGGCCCTTTCACAATCCTGCCCAAAAACACTGCCATGAATAAAGAATGGCATTAAAACGTCCTGCAAGAGCAACTTTTCTCAACCATCCAGGAGCACTTTGGTGATGATCCGTGCATTTTCCAGCATGATGGAGCACCATGTCACAAGGCAAGAGTGATAATGAAGTGGCTCGGAGATCATTACATTGAAATTTTGGATCCGTGGCCAGGCAACTCCCCAGATCTTAATCCCATAGAGAACCTGTGGTCAATCCTCAAAAGGTGAGTGGACAAGCAGAAGCCCACAAATTGTGGTCAACTCCGAGCTCTGATAAGGCAAGAATGGATCGCCATCAGTCAGGATTTGGCCCAGAAGCGGATGTCCAGCATGCCAGAGCGAATTGCAGAGGTTATGAAGAACAAGGGTCAACACTGTAAATATTGACTCTTTGCATATATTTAATTTTTTGGCCAATAAAAGCCTTTAAAACTTGTGAAATGCTTATCATTGTTTTCCAGTATACCATAGAAACATGTTAAAAAATAATCTACAAATACTGAAGCAGCTTTACACAAGAATGGTTTTGCAGACTATTTCCCATTAAGATTGCATATTTATTCTTAAGTGAGTTTTTATGGTCATATTTAGATTGTTCTCTATGACCATTGTGCACTTAAGGCAATTCATTTACTGCAAATCCCTTTGGGTGAAAAACAATTGATTTGACTCGCTCTAGAGTGTATCTTCCGAAAGCTCCCCTCTGAGCCAGGTTTGCATAGTGTTCCTTTGCAGCACAAATAGACTTGCAGAAGTTAATGCTTATATTTCATGTTTTTTTTTAATTGTATGCATTTCAATTTCAGGCCACAGGCATTAGTGTGACAGCAGCTGCATTGACAGTGAACGCAGCGATGCTGATTTGTCGTTTCACCTCGTCCCAGGACATCTGTGGGTCCACTGCGTTCTCAATGTCAAATAAAGCATCATAAATCCCAGGGAAAGACTCGCCAGCATATTTATTGTGACTGCTGGGCGCAAAAATGATATGCCTGGGAGATAGAAAAAGACAAATATATGCAAAACAGGCAAAAAATCCCATAGACTTATATTGAAAGACTCCTAAACACCACAATATATCAACATGTCAATCAACTTCAGAATCTCCTTTTGTCATACAGGTTTGGAACAACATTAAATGTACTGATTATCAGTGCTCACCTGTAAAATGGTCTTCCAGGTAGACCCAACGGGTCAATGAAGGCTCTCTCTAAATATATCAGCTGATCATTTGCCATCCGGACAGCCATTGCACTGAGAGAGAGGACATAATCTGGCATGAGATGCTACAGGTGCACATGCTTTCATCGTAACACCATGAGTCAAATGTGTTTTCATTTCATACTCAGAAGTGTCCAGCTGATCTAGTCTTTGATGAAAATCTTGAGCTGCGACTGTAAAGTTCATAACAGCAGAGAAGAGAGAATCTACAATAAAAAACACAAACAATGGGCTGGTTGGAGATTGTTTTGACATGGTGCAGTACCGTCGCTCCCTAAACGCATACTACGCAGTCTGCGTAGGGCACCAACTCCCTAGGCGGGCACCTTCTTACCCTACAAGGGCACCAGAAATTCCACCAGCTGCCCTTACTCGCATGTTATACGTTATTCAAATATCCGAAAGCAGTTGCAGAACACAAACGATCGCTTCAGATCACTTGAACCCCTACCCCGTCCTCCTTGAACTCTGCGTAGGGCATCAGTTTGGCCAGCGGAGGCCCTGACTAGGTGTTTTGACTGTACAGCTGGAGCGCAGACTGCCCCTACTGCATCAAGCTTGAATTGATCCCATTGTAGGAACATTCCTTATTACTGAATTTCTGTGCAGGCTGGGGGCACGATTTGCTCTGTTAATTGTTTTTAATGCGTTATTTTTCCATGTAATTAATTGCACGACATTAACCTGTTGATACGCACCCCCTTTTAGAGCACAACCCTTGAAAATGACATACCTGAATTTAAACGGTTGTATTTACGGGACCCTTTGGAGCATGGACACAGTTGTAGTATATTTTGAAAGAAGACACTTTGGGCTTTATTTCCCAAGTTTCAGAATTAATATATGTTGTTATTATTTAAAGTTAGAGAAGCTGAAGTTTATAGTAATGGAAATATTTTGTGCTGAACATGTTTTTATAATCTAAAAAAACTATAATAGAAGTATCAAGACAACCCAGAAATACAATGTTCTCAAAGTCAGGAGTCTAAAGAAGTTATGTGTCAAATTCGAAGATGATCGAATAATAAATGAGGTTCCTGCAGCTTTAATCTCTGTAAAATCGCTGGAAGCGTCCAGAGTAACATTAAGGCCCCGCCTCTCAAGACGACACTAAATCTGACGGCACTGCTCGGCTATTATGAATAAAACTACGCCACATTTTTAAAAATAGACTTTGGAGATGGCTGGTTTTGTTTATGAGACTCTAATATATCAGATCATATACAGTTTTACAACATGAATGCTGCTCAGATTGCAGTTTGTTGAAGAACGATGATGAAGGGTAATTCTTCCAGATGAGATCTCATGTAAACAATGGAGAATATATCAATATTTCTCAGATTTATCACTTTTATGGACAAAAAGTGCTATTGGATGTTTTTAATGAACGCTTGTCATGGACTATTGACTCAAGTGTGTTGAACTGGATTCATCTGGCGATCGTGTTTTCATAATAAAAGTCCCGTTTTGATATTGCATGTTTTCATTTGTACTCCTGCACAAATAACTCAATCACTGTTTCTGCAGCATTGCTATCGTGAAACCACTGTAATACAATATTGATACATAAGTGGGTCGCTAATTGGTGTTCAATGTAAAATCTGGGTCATAAAGCAAAACCAGCTGAAAATCACTGCTTTAGAGCAAAGGGTTTGTATTATTTGACATTATTAATATGGGTAATAATTGCTTAAAAAGCATACGTGATACACACTTCGAACATCTTTGGTGTGCTATTTCAATGTACTATAATATATGTCTCAGCTCACCGAATGACACCTTGTACTGCTCCATGGCAGCAGGGTGTTTCTGTGCCAGCTGGTGTATAGTGCTGGCATATTTGGTGATAGACGTGGCATATTCCACACAGTCCAGAGGCAGAATCAGAGAGTCTGCCAAACTGAAGATCAATCCACCCCGCACACGGGCCACGGCCTCCAGCCGACGGAAACTTGGGTCATAGAAGCGTTCCACAATCTCATAGGTCTCGTACACGCTGTGATACACGGGGTAGCTGCTGTAGCGCTCGGTTTTCTGTGGAACAAACACAGATCCTTAAAAGGAGGACATCTCACGGACTTAGACAGCATTTAAAGGCAACACACTCACCCGGTTTTTGGTGTATCTCGCCCTGCCGGATGCAATCCCTAATCGGATGTAATACGCTTCAAAATCACTACCAGAGCCCAGTTTACTGATCCTACAGGGAGATCATTAGCATGATCATTTATATAAATGATATCATATAATAACGATGGTCATTATCGTCACACATTGCACCTACAATGGTGCATCTCTTTCAGTCCAGTTGTCCCGTTTGTGCCAGCTCTCATATAGACTCATGCCCTCTTCTCCTTCCTCTGGACTCGTAACCTTCAAAAATGAATGAAATGATTAGCTAATGAAAATGGATTGGAGTAGAAACGTTATGACAACATTAAACTCAATAAGTGTCTCAAACTGATCACACGTTCTTTTGTGCACTGAGGGGGAGAGACACAAGGAGGGGCACTCGGCGGAGAGGTTAGTCCTAGAGCAACTTGCGCAGCGGAAGCGTGCTGGTCCCATGACCCAGAGGTCGATTGTTGATTGAGACTACTGTTTTTTTGTTCTTTCTCGGGGCCCACGCTGGGTCTCCCCAGACTCCCATGACCAAATATTTTTGGTACTTTTGCTCCGACCACTCTTTTTGGTATAAAGAGTCATAAAAATGCATTCCTGAGCGAAGGACACAAAGAGTACGATAGGAATAGGATCCCACTGAAAAGTTTCAGAAAATTATTTAATCTATTCATCTTCCCACGTCTATAGCTCGTGAGGCTCCTCCCACTTCCCAACGGAAGAACAGATCTCTTATAATAACATATACGTTTATATTTATGCATTTGGCAGACGCTTTTATCCAAAGCGACTTACAGTGCACTTATTACAGGGACAAATCTTGCTCAAGGACACAATGGTGGTGGCTGTGGGGATTGAACCAGCAACCTTCTGATTACCAGTACAGTGCTTTAGCCCACTACGCCACCACCATTACATACATGGTTGAAATATGTTAAAGATCTTTTGGGCGAAAACTAATGTATTTCTGAAAACTAAAATATGCTGTCACCTTGGTAACTGCCTAGCAACCAGGTGGGGTTACCTTAGCAACCATGTAACAAATCACATATCTCTGCACCAGAACATCCTACTGTCATGGGGGTGGCCTCTTTCAACTTTGGGCCACTGGTGGGACATCGTGGTAAGAAATTTTACCACGGCAAGCACCACTCACATTTTCTTCAGGAAATGTACCCATGAAATTGAATTGTGTAATTTTTTACTTAATTCAATTAATAAAAGAAGTGAAATAGTACTCGAATCAATTTTGTTGTGGACAATTTAATTTAGTTATGATATTAAAATGTGTATTTGTTCGCGTAAACATCTAGACAGGAAAATCTCACCTGCTTGGTGATGTCATAAACAAGAGTGTGTAGGGAAGGGGTGCAGTCGACCCTCAGTGTGTACATACCTGCGCAAACACATTTACATGTACATTTATGCATTTGGCAGACGCTTTTATCCAAAGTGACTTACAGTGCACTTATTACAGGGACAAACCCCCCGGAGCAACCTGGAGTTAAGTGCCTTGCTCAAGGACACAATGGTGGCGGCTGTGGGGATCGAACCAGCAACCTTCTGCTTACTAGCTCAGTGCCTTGGCCCACTACGCCACCACCACTCCACAGAAGATACTTAAATAGACAATGTACAGCGTCATTACACATGTAGCCATTTATGTCAAATTCAACAGCATTTTTCTGTTTTTCTGATCATGTGTGAACCGAATCCGTTGTGGAAATGCCGGCGAGGTGTTTGTTTAGGACTCACCCTCAATGGCAGAGTCAGCATTGATGTACGCAACTGCTCGATCCTGCAGTATTCTGGCATTATCCTGAAACACACAACAACAACAAGCTGTGGCTTTAACCAAGCTCTGAGATAACAAGCAGATGGATGCATTCATTCATTCATTCAGTACCTCTGCCCACTCTGTAGATCCCAGTAGACCGAACTCCTCTGCGTCCCAACTGGCAAAGATTAGTGTTCTCCTCGGCCTCCAACCTCAAACACATGTAAAGAAAATGTTATTTAAAAGAAATTGAGGGCATTGCTGCATGTTGACAGAAGCTCATGTTAAACTAGATGGAGTGACGATGTGTGTTTGTGTATACAAACTTAAATATTTAGGGACAATTAGGAATTTCCATTGGGGACATTTGGGATGTCCTCATTTGAATGAATAAATAAATTAATAAATTCAAATAAATTTTTTTAGGGTTTGGTGTGAGTTTGGGTTTATCTGTAGTGCTAATAATCAATTGTTTATAATAAAAAAAGAAGTCTGTGGTTTGTTTATATTTAGATAGCTAAATAAATACGTGTGTGTTTGTGTAATGGACACACACACACACCACCTCTGTTCATGAGTTCTCCCGCCGCTCTCACATTTTCATGCACCACGGCAGCTCCAGACACCGGATCAATCCCTCCAAACACCCACGCGTCACGATGACCACCAAGAATTATAAACCTGTCTGATCAAACACACAGAGTTGAAGGAGAAATGTCACTGGTCTGTGCAAAACTCACCGCCACTATGCTGTGCAGTTGCTGTGGTGATCCGAGTGGTTGCTAGTGAGTTGCTATGTGGTTGCTCTGGTGTTCGGAGTGGTTGCTAGTATGTAGCTATGTTGTTGATGTTGTGTTCGAAGTGGTTGTTAGTGAGTTGCTATGCGGTTGCTGAGGTGTTCTGAGTGGTTGCTAGTGTGTACCTATGTTGTTGCTGAGGTGTTCTGAGTGATTGCTAGTATGTAGCTATGTTGTTGCTGTGGTGTTCTGAGTGGTTGTTAGTGCGTTGCTATGTGGTTGCTGAGGTGTTCTGAGTGGTTGCTAGTGTGTACCTATGTTGTTGCTGTGGTGTTCTGAGTGGTTGTTAGTGAGTTGCTATGCGGTTGCTGAGGTGTTCTGAGTAGTTGTTAGTGCGTTGCTATGTGGTTGCTGAGGTGTTCTGAGTGGTTGTTAGTGCGTTGCTATGTGGTTGCTGAGGTGTTCTGAGTGGTTGCTAGTGTGTACCTATGTTGTTGCTGTGGTGTTCTGAGTGGTTGTTAGTGAGTTGCTATGTTGTTGCTGTGGTGTTCTGAGTGGTTGTTAGTGCGTTGCTATGTTGTTGCTGAGGTGTTCTGAGTGTTTGCTAGTGCATAGCTATGTTGTTGCTGTTGTGTTCAGAGTTGTTGTTAGTCCATTGCTACATGGTTGCTGAAGTGTTCTGAGTGGTTGCTAGTATGTAGCTATGTTGTTGATGTTGTGTTCGAAGTGATTGTTAATGCGTTGCTATGCGGTTGCTGAGGTGTTATGAGTGGTATCTAGTGTGTACCTATGTTGTTGCTGTGGTGTTCTGAGTGGTTGTTAGTGAGTTGCTATGTGGTTGCTGAGGTGTTCTGAGTGGTTGTTAGTGCGTTGCTATGTGGTTGCTGTGGTGTTCGGAGTTGTTGTTAGTCCATTGCTACATGGTTTCTGAGGTGTTCTGAGTAGTTGTTAGTGCATTTCTATGTGGTTACTGAGGTGTTCTGGGTGGTTGCTAGTATGTAGCTATGTTGTTGATGTTGTGTTCTAAGTGGTTGTTAGTGAGTTGCTATGTGGTTGCTGAGGTGTTCTGAGTAGTTGCTAGTGTGTACCTATGTTGTTGCTGTGGTGTTCTGAGTGGTTGTTAGTGCGTTGCTATGCGGTTGCTGAGGTGTTCTGAGTAGTTGTTAGTGCGTTGCTATGTGGTTGCTGAGGTGTTCTGAGTGGTTGTTAGTGCGTTGCTATGTGGTTGCTGAGGTGTTCTGAGTGGTTGCTAGTGTGTACCTATGTTGTTGCTGTGGTGTTCTGAGTGGTTGTTAGTGAGTTGCTATGCGGTTGCTGAGGTGTTCTGAGTAGTTGCTAGTGTGTACCTATGTTGTTGCTGTAGTGTTCTGAGTGGTTGTTAGTGCGTTGCTATGTTGTTGCTGAGGTGTTCTGAGTGTTTGCTAGTGCATAGCTATGTTGTTGCTGTTGTGTTCAGAGTTGTTGTTAGTCCATTGCTACATGGTTGCTGAAGTGTTCTGAGTGGTTGCTAGTATGTAGCTATGTTGTTGATGTTGTGTTCGAAGTGATTGTTAATGCGTTGCTATGCGGTTGCTGAGGTGTTATGAGTGGTATCTAGTGTGTACCTATGTTGTTGCTGTGGTGTTCTGAGTGGTTGTTAGTGAGTTGCTATGTGGTTGCTGAGGTGTTCTGAGTGGTTGTTAGTGCGTTGCTATGTGGTTGCTGTGGTGTTCGGAGTTGTTGTTAGTCCATTGCTACATGGTTTCTGAGGTGTTCTGAGTAGTTGTTAGTGCGTTTCTATGTGGTTACTGAGGTGTTCTGGGTGGTTGCTAGTATGTAGCTATGTTGTTGATGTTGTGTTCTAAGTGGTTGTTAGTGAGTTGCTATGTGGTTGCTGAGGTGTTCTGAGTAGTTGCTAGTGTGTACCTATGTTGTTGCTGAGGTGTTCTGAGTGGTTGTTAGTGCGTTGCTATGTGGTTGCTGAGGTGTTCTGAGTGTTTGCTAGTGCATAGCTATGTTGTTGCTGTGGTGTTCTGAGTGGTTGTTAGTGAGTTGCTATGCGGTTGCTGAGGTGTTCTGAGTGGTTGCTAGTGCATTACTATGTGGTTGCCATAGTGTTCTGAGTGGTTCTCTTAGGATGAGCAATAGTAACAATGATGTTTGCATTATAAAACACCACTAAATGTTTGTAGTGTTAACACAGCTTTCAAAACCACACACTATCCACACCACATTTGCAAATAACCTATAAAACCACATATCAGTGCTGTAGGATTGTGAAGTCACCTGGCTCTACAGCTCCACTGATCCAGCCAATCACATTGTAGATTCGGGTCACCTGATTGTTGGTGTGGATGTTCATACGTACTTTACTGAAAACAGAAAAACAAGTGTCATTTATTCAATTTAAAGTGACGATTTCAAGCTTTTATTTTATACCGCATGCTTCATTATTATTTGTAGGAGCCTACTGTGTGTGTGTGTGTGTGTGTGTGTGTGTGTGTAAGGGGAGTCCAAACACAAGGCCATTGTGTAAATTGGCAGAACTCCAGAATGAAATACAGAAAAACAACAGTACAAAAGAATTGCCTGTTTATTTGTGTGTGTGTGTGTGTGTGTGTGTGAGAATGTACTTTGTGAGAATTTTTGGGGATGCCATCAAGTGTAAAATAAATTAATAACCTAAGCACTTTTTTTTTAATTCTAAAAATGCAAGTGTTTTTTAGGGTAACGGTTAGACTATAGCAATTCGTATTAACTTCAATTTAAACTATAGTAGTCTATGATGTGGCCACGTTTAAATAGCTAAGTTTGTGTGTGTGTGTGTGTGTGTGGGTGTAATGGGGTACCGAAACACAAAGCCACTGTGTTACCAGGAACAACTCCAGAGTACATTACAGAACAACAACAAAGCCATACAAAAAAATGTATGAGTGCATATTTGTGTCTAAGTGAATTTGTACAGGTTTGGCAATACTTGTGATGGCCAAATGGTTGAAAATGTCCACACAAAAATAGTCAAAAACCACCTGTGAAGTTTCTTGCTTTAAATCTAATAATATGAAAAGATTTCTTACGTGAGGGTAAGGTTTAGGATAGAGTAAATAGATTTATCCTAGTATGAAATGAATTGTGTATTTGAGAGATTCTCATCAATATCTAGATTCTAAGGTCTACACGTGTGTGTGTGTGTATTGTGAGAAGTAAATGTGTGTTTTCTTTCCTCAGTAAGGACGCCGAGTGTGAAAACTGTATATTGCTGACTTGATGCATAAAATTCGTTAATGATTGCCTGAAGTGTGAGAATGGATATGTAAGCTGTTTAAGTGACACATCATAACAGAAGGATCATAGGTTGCACACACACACACACACACACACACACACACTGTGTGACAGATGTCACTTTCTCTTATCTTATGTTAAGTTTGGGGGTTAAAAGTCAGGCTTGAATTGGGTTTAATGTGTATGTTTAGAATGATCTCTTGAACTGCGACTGTTTCTGAAAGACAACGAAAAAATATTTCGCCCCTATTTAGATAATAAATGTCCATGGTCTTACTCTGCACAGTTCATAGGTGAATGTTATTCTAAGGGAAAAAGAATAGTTGTTTTAATGATCTTCGAAACTTTGATTAATGATTCATCAAAATGTAACAACTTTCTCTGCTTCTGAAACAAATGTTGGGCAGGGGAAAATAATATTAACCAATAAGATCATAGCCCACTTTTCACAATTCAGTCAAATACAGATGGATGCATTCAAATCCCACCCTTGATTATTTTCTGCTAAATATTCGGCTACACTCAATAACATGTTGTCTTCAACGATACAGGATTTATTTGCATTTTCATCGAGTTTGCAAGGAGGGAAAGTGTCATACTTCTGTTCAAAGCCATCCATGAATCCTGGTCCGATTTGGTATGACACGTTAAGTGCGCCCTTCCAGTTTTCAGGGGGAAGAGGCCCTCTCATATTCCTACAGGAAGTGACATCACAGAAATGAATTAACAGAGCAGCAGAGGTCCTAATATTTGTTGCATGTCAAAGTAAAACTCACCGTCACAATGTTATAGTTTGCGGGTTGTTTGCCAGCAATGTTGGGTAAGTTACTCAAAAGTAAACCCCTCACAAATCAAGAATTACTTTTTAAAAATCGTAACCAGATTACCGATTACCTCATCGAAAAGCATTGCTAGTTACTTTACTTTTAAGTTCCTTTATAAAAACACTTTTCACAGATATGTTTTTGTTTTCCTGCTAAAAAAATGTAAATTAATGTCTACATTTCCTCCTTGCTTCTTGTCATACACTCTGTCACAGTAACTAATGTAATCTGATTACAATCATTTAAAAAGTACATTTAAATGACTAAAATGTAATTCGATTACAGCAACTAATTATTTTGTAATCAGATTACACCCTACACTGTGTGCCAGGGCGTTGCTGAGTGTGTTCTGGGTGGTTGCTAGGGAGTTGCTAGAGTGTTCTGGGTGGTTGCTAGGGAGTTGCTAGAGTGTTCTGGGTGGTTGCTAGGGAGTTGCTAGAGTATTCTTGGTGGTTGCTAGGAGTTGCTAGAGTGTTCTGGGTGGTTGCTAGGGAGTTGCTAGAGTGTTCTGGGTGGTTGCTAGGGAGTTGCTTGAGTGTTCTGGGTGGTTACTAGGGAGTTGCTAGAGTATTCTGGGTGGTTGCTAGGGAGTTGCTAGAGTGTTCTGGGCGGTTGCTAGGGAGTTGCTAGAGGGCACCAAGCCCCCCCTCCTTCCCTGGTCGGACAGTGACACGAGATAACCTATTTCCCACCCAAAAACTCAAAATGCCCCTAATCTTACAGGCCCTGCTTTCGCAGTATCAATAAAAAGCATGAATGAACATTTGTATGTTTAACTGTGGCAGTCTCACTTTAGCAGGTGAATCGCATCATGATAGCCAATGGGATGCACAGGAATCTTGGGTAACCCCACGCCGTCCTCTGGGTGATACCTGTAGGTGTATTCTATCGGAGAGCAAAGAAACACAGAGAATAGTCGTTTTTTTGCAAGCTAATCCTTTAACAAATTAAACTCCAATTTGGTTGGATGGCGCAATTTTCAGGAGTCAGGGTCATATGCGTTTCCTCTCTATACCAAAACACAAACAGACCTTTTGCGGGGTATCCAGGTGTGAGGGGATCTCCTGCCCCGTTAAGGTTGAGAACGTTTCCTCTCTGAACGCCCCCACCTGGCAGGTTCCAGCCTTGAGGGTACGGCTCTACGCCAACCGCGCAGTAATCCGCCGGATCTGAGAACATGATGATGCCTTTAGCTCCTGCTAACATTGCATTTTTCACCTGCAAACATGTTCATTTTGTCATTATGTACTTACTTCCATGTCATTACAAACCCGTTTTATTTTATTTTTTCATGAGAACCAATGCCGTTTGGCGCCAGCGACGTCAAACCTTGAGTAATGCGTCCACAGGCACCACTTTTTACATGAACACAAGCACAAATTACATTTGAGAGCTGATTGGATGTCAGTGACTTCATCAAACGTCATTGGTTTTCGGGTGTCCCATGGACAAACATACTTGATTTCAAATCTGAAACTTATTTAATACATTTATTTATAATATATTCATACATTTAATACATTTTGTACATAAAAATGAATATTTAGTTGCTGAGAAAGGTACACTTTCAGTGAATAACGATATCAGTTCATCACACAAATCTATCAAATGGCTTCAGAAGACTTGGAATATAGTGCACGAGTCACATTGAATACTTTTATGTTGTTTTTATGTTGCTTTTTTGCATTTTGGAGCTTGTCAGTATAAATCCTCGTTCACTTTTACCGAATTACTAAATGCCAGACATTTCCTTCAGTGTTCCTCAAAAGAAAGAAAGGGTTTGGAATGACATGATGGTGAGTAAATGATGACAGAATTGTATTTTTGGGTGAACTTTCACTTTAACATGTTTTATTAAACATCCATTGTATGGCATGTCCACAAAATCGTTTTATCACCTTGTTCCCACGGAAGATTTTGCCGTATCTGGCGATGACGATTTTCCCGGTACAGTTAATCCCCAACTCTCTTTCCAGCTTAAAGAAATCCTCCGTCCGTCCGTAATTAACATACACCAAATCACCCTGCAATTCACAAAATATCAGTTTACTGCTGGAGGTGTACGTGTTTGTGTGTGTGTGTTTAAAGCAGTACTCACAAATGATTTTACTACTGTAATGTGGCGTACAGTATTTCTGAAACTATTTCATACATCATCAGTTGTTTGGATCATAAAAAGTGGGATTTCCACACCAAAATGCAAGTTAATTGTATTAAGCAAGTAAGAAGGGTGAATTATGATTTCATGTGTTGGTCAATTTTGGGCATGCATCACCTCTGGTTGACCTTTGGCAGAGAAAGCACTATAAGGAGGGACAATATCTGCAACGTCTTCATAACCTTGAGGGACAGGCTCTGCCAGGGAGGTGTTAAAGATCTGAAGAGAGAGAGCGAGAGAGAGAGAGATGGACAAAACTTCAATGCTTGAATTATAAACTGCAATCAATGTCCCCAGAATGATGCAATCATGGACTTTAACCTGTCCCGACAGCAGTCGGAGCGGTTACTCACAGCCTTCCGACATTACACACAAACCTTTCCACTTAATCCATCTGATGCCACGAGGGAAACAACAAACCTACACTTTAAATAAAAAAAACAAGGGTTTGTTAAATGGCTCTTTACAGCCCTTTATGTGATCAAGAGGCATTCTTCTTGAGTTGGATGTTTCATTATTGTATTTTGGTTTTTGGGTATTAATGTATTTATAAGAGTGCAGATTTTGTGTGCATGTCTAGAGTGGGATTAGTTTAATCCAGGAATACCTGCTCTGGGAAAATAGATTCTTCATTCTGTGGGGTCCAATAGTTTGAGATCACTAGTGGAATTGCTGTTATATACAGAAGTGTGCAAACATTTTAGGCACTTGTGAAAAATGTTGCACAGTGAGGATGTCTTCCCAAAATAATGCCATAAATAGTTTTCATTTATCACTTTATGTCATGCAAAATCCAGTAAACATAAAAAAGCCAAATCAATATTCGGTGTGACCACCTTTGCCTTTAAAACCGCTCCAATTCTCCTACTTACACCTGGACAGTTTTTCTTGGTTGTTGGCAGATCGGATGTTTCAAGCTTCTTGGAGAATTCACCACAGTTCTTCTGTCTATTTAGGTTGTCTCAGTTGCTTCTGTCTCTTTATGTAATCTCAGACTGACTCAATGCCCAGTGGGGGTCTCTGTGGGGGTCATGACATCTGTTGCAGGGCTCCCTGTTCTTCTATTCTAATCTGTTCTATTTGCTAAATTCATGTTTGGAGTCGAAAAATCACACTAAAGCTAAAGATATAAATAACCATCTTAAGACAAATGCTTTTGTGAAACATCTTATGTGCCTACGAATTTCAGAATTTTGGCGTTTGTGCAAAATCTGATGATTCACGTTCTTTCAACTTGATTTGAGAAGGTTCCGAATGGAATCTTTCTTTACCTCACGACTTTGAAATATCTCACATTCTTACAACTGTTTATTGTGAAGTTAAAATACAGTTTTAAATTCTAGATTTTGAATATGTTCTCAGACGTTTGGACCCCACTGTACATTTCCAAATAGTACCAAGTGCATTTCATAGAGCAAAATATGCATTGAAATTAGAGCGGTGAGATAATGCTGATGTATAGACAAAATTGCTCAAAAGAATTCTGTAAATTGTCCATGATGACAATGATCTCAAAATGGCCAAGTATCGGCCGCTAATTTGACCTGGTGACCTTAATGGAAACGTGCAGTTCTCTAAAAAGAAGCTTTGGTTGTGTGTGTGTGTGTGTGTGTTTGGGTTCTGATTGACAATTTGTACCTCTTTGCCCTGGTGGTCCACTATAGAGATGTAATTGGGGCTCGTTTTGTTGGGGTACGACAGCAGTACGTCGTATGGAACTACGTTCACAGAGTCCAGCCCAAACTTCAACCACTCGTCTCGAATCAGTTCCGCCAAGTCCAGATTCTGCTGCGTCCCCGCCAAGTGGGGTAGCCGCGTGAACTTCCTTTTAAACCAGAAAAGACATTAGGTTCATGTTCTTAAATGCAAACATGTGAAACAGACATTAATGCGATTATATTTTAGAAATCTAGGCAGTAATATTGGGATCCTAAGAGCAGGATTGGTGTATTGATGGGACAGCTTGGTAGGGTGGTCTCACGCTCACCTGAGATGGTGTTTAATATTCTCTGCTCGTATCTCATCCATAAATTCATGCAGGAAACTTTTTGATGTGTGTCCATGATTGACAGTAGTAGGTCGAGCAAACCAACCTGAGAACGTTTAAAAAAACAGCAAACCTTCAAACTAACATGCAATTTTTTTCATTGCCTTCGTATTTCTGTTTCCTTTCTACATTTCTTTATTGCAATTGTTATATAGACAAATAACAACCACACAAATAATATTTAACATCAACATATATTCCCCCACCCTCCCCCGACACCTCATCTAACAATACACAAGTAGAAGAACAGAAGAGTATTACATTCAGAGCATTGGGCATAAAATGGGAGACATGTAGATGTAAACGACATCTACAAAAGTTAATGATCAAATCTACAATCCGATCCGAACGATTATTCGGCGATTATTGCAACGATTAATCATTAGCTCTTAACCGATTATTCAGCTTGTGCCCCGACTTAAAGGTCATATTAAATGTGCTTACTAACAATAAAGATGACAAAATCATCTTTTAAAAATACCTCTAAATGACATTCACTGAATTAAAGGGAAAAATACTTTATATAAGTTTAATTCTGTAAAGAAATTCACTGCAAAAAGTCCTTTTGTTATCGTGTTTTTGTCTCGTTTTCCATTTAAAATTGTCTAAAATCCTTAAAACAAGATTAATTTACTTGAGAAGCAACATATCAGATATTTACACTTGCTTTAAGAGAATGTATCTAAAATATACAGTAAGTGTTTTTAGTGTATAAGTGTATTTTTCACTTGGTTATACTTCTGCGAGTGCAATAAAGACAAAATATACTTCAAGATCTATTCTCTAAAAGCAGGTCTAAATAACTTAAATGCTGTTTCTCATGTGAACTCATAATTTTTAGAAGGATTTTTAATATTTGTATTTTTATTATTATATTCAACATTCTCAGATAACAATTTTTCCTTCTGCAGAATAGCTGCTAAAGTAAATGTACATTGTTTTAAATTAGTTTTAGATATTTATATTGGAAAACAAGCCAAAACAAATCATAAATGTATTTTGTTGCCGTGTATAAAGGGGGTGAAGACTTCTTCTCTCACCTTTCTGTTCACTTCAATCCATCTTTAACTCACGAAAACACAAACTCGCTCTTATTATTAATAAAGCTGCGTATTGCCAATGTTCTCCACGATAAGAAATGCACAGTGACACATATATTATGATTCAGTAAGTCACGAGCAATCACGTTATAGTCTGGCTGCGTTAAGCGTGTGCGCTCGAGGCACGAGCGTCCCGTGACAGAGTGTGCATCAGCCAGGAGCAGTTTCAATCTCTCCCCCTTAGATCGGGACATTCACAACTCATAGAAGAGGCGCTGACCGCACAGAAATGCCAGATTCATAGTTTGTGTATAATTACATGACCTACTTCCGTATTATTTGAACTTCATCATTACAGATTACTGTGATCTCATGTTACGTAAAATGAGATCAAACGACTATTCGACAACGAAAATGTTTGTAGACAATATTTAATTTTCGACATTGTTGATAACGTCGACTAATCGTTTCAGCCCAAATCACATTTAGATGATGCCTGATGTCAGATTCAACCAGTGTCATGCTAAGTTAATCCTGGTTTGTGCTAGTGTGAGTTACAGGACCTTATGTTTTTTAGTAAAAAAAATAAAATACAAAGCGACTTGCAGAGCCCTTATTACAGGGATAATCCCCCTGGAGCAACCATGGAGTTAAGTGCCTTGCTCAAGGACACAATGGTGGTGGCTGTGGGGATCAAACCAGCAACCTTCTGATTACCAGTTATGTGCTTTAGACCGCTACACCACCACCGCTCCTTTAGACTTGATTTAATTATCTTGTAGGGATGTCAGAATATGAGTACTTCAGTGTGGAGATGTTTGTAAAAATATTTATATATTTGAATTTTACATAATATCTACAGTGCATCCGGAAAGTGTTCACAGCGCTTCACTTTTTCCACATTTTGTTATGTTACAGCCTTATTCCAAAATTGATTAAATTCATTATTTTCCTCAATTCTACAAACAATACCCCATAATGACAACGTGAAAGAAGTTTGTTAGAAATCTTTGCAAATTTATTGCAAATAAAAATCACATTTATATAAGTATTCACAGCCTTTGCTCAATGCCTCGTTGAAGCACTTTTGGCACCAATTACAGCCTCAAGTCTTTTTGAGTATGATGCTACAAGCTTGCAACACCTATTTTTGGGCAGTTTATCCCATTCTTCTTTGCAGGACCTCTCAAGCTCCGTCAGGTTGGATGGGGAGCATCGGTGCACAGCCATTTTCAGATCTCTCCAGAGATGTTCATTCAGGTTCAAGTCTGGGCTCTGGC
>NC_068313.1:34704847-34707347 GCF_025860055.1 Xyrauchen texanus | reverse complement strand
CTGTAGCCCTTTAGCCTCCTTGTTAGCGCACCCGCCTCCCACGCCGGTTCGAGTCCTGCTTGGAGCGGGGCGAGCAGGGCCGGTTACACTCTGGCTACTCTTTGTTCCTCAAACATTCTTATCCTAGGAAAAACTACAGAGTTTGGTTTTCAAGGTTTTCAAGGTGGCTGTTGCAAATGGAGCAAATGGTCAAAACCATGCGCATTTAAGATTAGAATAGTGAGGAGTGCTGTTGGAGCAATCAAGTGTCCTTCATGTGATCGCCATATACCATTTACACCTCTGCTGGCTGTTACACATGTATACAGTCTCTGTTCCACCTTCTCTTTGACTATTTCATTTGATATGCATAAAGCACACTGTAATCACCTCATATGGATACATATATTAACTAACAATCATTACTTTCTACATTGATTTGATTAGAATATTAAATGATTTTCCTTATTACAGTCATTGTAATATTTACTCCATTCATCGTATCCCTTTTTAGGCTTATATTCACACTTGTCCCCTTATTTATAGGGCTCACATAACATGCACTCTGCGTTCCTTTTATTCTTAAGGACTCATCATACATTCCCGTCTCATATAAGTACTCCATACGCAATCACACTTCAGTCACACTTCCCACACTTTCAAACACAGACGCAAATACTCTCACAAGCACAGAAACTTTCACACTTTTTACAAACACAAGGCCTTTATAAACACACTCTCAAAAAATATAATACAATTCTAAAACACAACTATGACTTCGGCCCCTCCCTTCGCTCTCCTTCTCTTTTCTATAAGAATCACTCATTATTTACAGTGGTTGATTGCTATATCTGTTATTGTTATTTAACACCCATATGCCTCCACCCACAGCTGTCGCATCCGCCTGGGGTCTCTGTTCAAGCAATACCTTTCCTACTATCCAATTAGGATTTCTATTTTGGGAAGAAAACAGAGATGACAAAAAAGTCTTCTGTCTTTCTCTCTGTGTTACTCTGTCTACTCAACCAGCCCTTCCCTTCTCGCTCTGTCAGTCCACTTAGTTACAGGTATTCATTTAGTCCTACTGCATGAAAGAGGAAAAGAGAGAGAGAAAAAAATACAGGCGCTTCTCCTTACTTCAACTTCGTTTCTTTATCAACAATTGTGCTTCTTTATCTGAATCACACCAAGTACAATTTGGATAGTATCCAAATAAACGACAGAGCCAATATTTTGGAGCGTTTTTAGTACTTGGAATGATTTTTCTAACCTCTTTTACGCTTTATTCATTTGTTCATTTCTTAACCACAGAATCTAATACACCTGTTTCTTTATATCACAGCACACTCAACTCTACACTCACATATCCATCACAATACAGCGCAATCAGCAAAAGCACACAACCCAGCCAACATAAACACAGCACAGTTCAAGCCAGCAGCACATATAAACAAACAAAGCAGTCAATTCCACACATAGCTCAACATAACCAACACATACACACATTTTCTCAATACGGGGGTTTCATGTGATATGAGCGCAAAGCAATCATCTGTGTTCCGCAACTGCTTTCGGGTCCTTGAATAACGAATAACGTGCGAGTAAGGGCAGCTGGTGGACTTTCTTGTGCCCTCCTAGGGTAATATGGTGCCCCCCTTGGGAGACTGCTTATAGGGAGTGGCAGTACTGCAAACACACACCCAACTTCTGGGTAAACATGCTACTTCTGCACGACGTACTACTTCTGTACGATTTTTAAACCCTGCTCCTGGGTAAACATGCTACTTCTGCACGACGTGCTGCTTCTACACGATTTGTAAACCCTGCTCCTGGGTAAACATGCTACTTCTGCTTCTGCACGATTTTTAAACCCTGCTCCTGGGTAAACATGCTACTTCTGCACGACGTGCTGCTTCTGCACGATTTTTAAACCCTGCTCCTGGGTAAACATGCTACTTCTGCAAGACGTGCTGCTTCTGCACGATTTTTAAACCCTGCTCCTGGATAAACATGCTAATTCTGCACGACGTGCTGCTTCTGCACGATTTTTAAACCCTGCTCCTGGATAAACATGCTACTTCTGCACGACGTGCTGCTTCTGCACGATTTTTAAACCCTGCTCCTGGATAAACATGCTAATTCTGCACGACGTGCTGTTTCTGCACGATTTTTAAACCCTGCTCCTGGATAAACATGCTAATTCTGCACGACGTGCTGTTTCTGCACGATTTTTAAACCCTGCTCCTGGATAAACATGCTAATTCTGCACGACGTGCTGCTTCTGCACGATTTTTCGCAAGCGCAGCATTTGAAATCTGGAACCCAATTTTCTATTTTATCCAATTAATAATTTAATTAATTTAGGTACTGGAGAGGCTATTTTGTTTATCACTATCCAGGTCTAACCTACAACAGACTACACAAAACACCTTTTAAGCAAAATCTCTTACCTATACTTTTTGGTGCCAGTGATTTTGTGTAGTCCGTGTCAGCAAACCTGCAACAGTGCTCTTTTGGCCCC
>NC_068313.1:34694847-34699847 GCF_025860055.1 Xyrauchen texanus | reverse complement strand
CTTGCAAAATGTAGCCTCTTTTTCCTATTTGTAGTGGAGATGAGTGGTACCCGGTGGGGTCTTCAGCTGTTGTAGCCCATCCGCCTCAAGGTTGTGCGTGTTGTGGCTTCACAAATGCTGTGCTGCATACCTTGGTTGTAACGAGTGGTTATTTCAGGCAAAGTTGCTCTTCTATCAGCTTGAATCAGTCGGCCCATTCTCCTCTGACCTCTAGCATCAACAAGGCATTTTCAGCCCACAGGACTGCCGCGATACTGGATGTTTTTCCTTTTCACACCATTCTTTGTAAACCCTAGAAATGGTTGTGCGTGAAAATCCCAGTAACTGAGCAGATTGTGAAATACTCAGACCGGCCCGTCTGGCACCAACAACCATGCCACGCTCAAAATTGCTTAAATCACCTTTCTTTCCCATTCTGACATTCAGTTTGGAGTTCAGGAGATTGTCTTGACCAGGACCACACCCCTAAATGCATTGAAGCAACTGCCATGTGATTGGTTGATTAGATAATTGCATTCATGAGAAATTGAACAGGTGTTCCTAATAATCCTTTAGGTGAGTGTATATATATATCAATATTTAATTATATATAATATACTCATATTTTATAATATATATAATATTTTTAGGATCATAAGATGCTTTGCATTTTGCACATTTTGTAATTTTTGTAAATTTTGTAAAATAAAAAGACAAAGTAATAATAATATGCTAATATGCACACACACACACACACACATACACCCGTACACACACACACACACATATACACACACACACATATACACACATACACATATATACACAAGCACTCACACACACACACACACACACACACACACACACATATATACATACACACACACACACACACACACATATATATAAATATACACACACACATATATACACACGCACTCACACACACACACACACGCACTCATACATACACACACACATATATATAAATACACACACACACACACACACACATATATATATCAATATTTAAATATATATAATATATTCATATTCTATAATATATATCATATTTTTAGGATCATTAAGATGCTTTGCATTGTGCACATTTTGTAACAATTAAGTGTTTTGTAAAATCATTCCCCCAGTGTTTACTGCAGTATTGCAAAAGAGAAGATATTTTAATATTAAAACACATGTGTAATACCGAACACAACAGTAAATGTATATCAAGGTAATATTTGTTGTACTGAATTTAATTGTATATATTATTTTCAGAACTGTTTTACAGGAGGGCTGCTTAATTAATGAACGTCATGACAATGCCACAATATAACAAATCTTAACGGTCTTATAAGTATTACTTTCTAACGTTTGTCTTTTGATTTTTGGGGTGAAGTATGACCTGGACTTGACCTGGCCAGAGTTCGGTGTGAGATCACGTCACATGACTTCAGCTCAGGGTCGAGACTCGTTTTTTAACTGGCTTTTGTGTCTTTCCCCACTGCTACAGTATATCTGTCCTTGCTGACACATGCCTGTATGGTGTGTGTGTGTGTGTGTGTGTGTGTGTGTGTGTGTGTGTGTCTGGTTTCACAGTGTTGTCTGATATGAAGTCGAGCCTTCCTCTTCACTGCTGTTCAGTAGTGGTTGCCTCTCCCCGTATGCCGACATCTTCTGCCTCCTTTGCCTTTTACGACAGGCCACGGCGATAATTGCTGCAATAATTGCTGCCACGAGCGCTCCCAGGATCCCTGCTCCCAACAGCCAACGCCAGATCTGCTGGACCTGCTCTAGATACGGAGTCAAAAACTCCTGCACAAACCGCTGACCTGAGAGAGAGAACGAACATGAGATCACACAGAGCAAGACACGAGAGAAGGCTAAAACAAATCATGTTATTATTGTTAAAGGTAAGTTCCGGGTTCAATACAAGCTTAATCAACAGAATTTGTGGCATAATGTTGTTTAGCACAAACATTTATTTCGATTCGAAAATCGTGGTTCCAGTGAGGCACTTACAATGGAAGTGAATGGTGGACAATTCGTAAATGCTAAAATACTCAAGACGTAAACAGGGCTGGACTGGGAAGGGAAACGATCCCTGGGATTTTACATAGCAACTGGCCCAAATGTTGTTTTCAAACTGTCCTTTTCTGCATATCACGGCACCGTTTTGTGGTCCGTTCTGCTCATTTGAGCTTATCACGGCCCATTCTGCCCGGAACCGGCCCGCTCGGTTCTCCCGATGGCCAGTGCGCCCCTGATCGGCCCCAAAGTGCGTCGGCCTACCGGGAAAATTCCCGGAATGCCAGATAAGCAATCCAGCCCTGGACGTAAACAATGCATGTTAACATAATTTTAATGTGATAAAATCAATTACTAACCTTTTTCTGTGTAAAGTTATATCCAATTTTACAACATGGTTGTCGTGACGACCTAACAGCGGTAAAAACTGCAAGCGATTTTATCACTAAAATCACGTTAACATGCATATTGTTGACGTCTTGTGGCTATACTTTTAAAACAGTGAGTATTTTAACGTTTGTGGACTGGCCCCATTCACTTCCATTGTAAGTGCCTCACTATAAACCTGATTTTTGCTGCTTCTTTTCTTTTTGTAATTAATTATATTCTGTGGTAATCAACATTGTCACAAATATTGAACACGGATATTTTTTGGAATGAACAATAAATTAAAAACTAAATAAACATTTTCACAAACTGAAAAACAACTAATATAACTGGAAAAACTAAAACTAAAATAAATAGGTTTTATGACAATTTTTATTGTGTGTATTCACAACCCGCCTTAATTGAGCATTAAAATGCCACTAGATGGCGATAACACTAAAACTGCCCTGAGAAATGTAACGATTAAACACTTTTAAGTGACACTAAAACTAAAATAAATCAATTTAAATAAATGCTAAAACTAAAAATGCTGAAAACTAAATATGCTGCTAAACAAAATACAAAAACGTAAACAATCAATGAGTGAAAACTAACAAAAAATAAAATTGATAGGACAAATTTTTAATAAAATCGACATAATTAAACTTAAATAACGCACTGGGATCGAGTAAATATGCATATTCATATCCCAGAGCTTTGGTGGACAGGAAATAATCTCTGTTTCTGTACAGAGGGATGAAGGGGACCATGAAATGCCCGCCATTGTGTCCGATTGGAGCGTTGGCTGTTGGGTAATGCGTCCGGGGAGGTTGATGTCTCCTCAGCCACTGCTCAAAGATACTGAAACAAACAAACAAATACAACTGAAACACAACGCATTAAGACAAACGTCAAGAAATGTTGACACATCTCAAAGTCAATGCATGCTTGCAGTTCTGTTACGACAAACCATAGACTGTAAAAAAAGATGGCCGACGCCCCTTCGCTCTTTTCCATTGGTGAGAACTGAAGCCGCCAGTGTCCCGATATGGCGCTGACATCTTGGGACTTGAGTCTGCGCAGTTGCGATTTTGGGACCAGACCTGCGCAGTAGTGAGCAGGAAGTAAAGCCGCGAAATCAAGGCCCCGCCCTCACTCTCGCTGAATCAATCGCAACGACACGCCCCTGCACTTTTGACTTTTGACGGTGTGAAATAATTAATTATAGAAATTTAGATATTACATTTAAAGCTCCAATCTTCTCAGTCCTCCGAAGATCCCGAAAAACGTCCGTTGGTGCTTCAGTGACTACTTCGCTCAGAAAACCTGTCAATCACAGCTGTCAATCATGATGTCACAGCACCATTTTTATAGCATCAAATAACTAACAAAACAAACTTATTTTGAAAACAAACACTTGAAATGACATCAACGTGATAGAAACGACAGTAAATGACAGAAACTATCTTTGGAAAAAAGATATGTGAAGTGTAATTTAATTGTTTAGTTGGTCTCAAGTCCCGTTGAATAACATGGGGAGGCGGGGTTTATGACCTATACTAGGACCAGTCACTGGGGGGCGATCGAGACGTTTTGGCTTCACTTTTGAGGGCTTGTGCGGCACACTTGCGACAAACATGCCTTCTACAGAACACCAAAGTCCCTCAAGTCAAGTCAGTTCACTCAGCAAGGAAAAAACTCCAAAAGATGTTAGTTATCAATTAGAGATGTGTGCCTTAGCAAGCACCTCTAATTATTGAATCCACATCCCATGATTCTGTTTGCCTTGGTGTATGAATTGTGTGTGTTTGTCAAATGTTTTCATTTGCAACCTTTGTGCATGTTACCTGTCGATAAATGCATGATGCAGTAGAAAAATGGGGTCGTTGGCGGACCCTTGCACTGAAGACATGGATCCGTTCATAAAGACATGTAAAGAGTTGTGCATCGTGCTCTGACCCGTTACTGCCAATCCCGTCTCCGGATTTGCAAAACCTGCAACCACACAGGTGAGATACCTTTAAGGTGGGCTTCTAATGAATAGTTTGGCCAAAAATACTGTAAAAGTGATGTCATCATTTAATCACATTCATGTTAATCACACTGTATGACTTGTGCACTCTGACATGCTGGTTTACCTTCCAGAGCGTTCCGGAAGCTCAGGTTGGCCCGTCGGTCCATGGACCCCGTCTCGTATTCTGTAAGGCTCAGCACCGACTCCACGTCTGCAGAGGTTGGTAGCCGTCTGACCCGGTTGCGGTCGTGGTTTCCAGGGTTACGCTGTAACGGCCCCTCTGGCGATCCGTCACACAGCACCTCACGATTGTTGTAGTCATCGGGCTGCGTACAGATCACCTGCACAGGTGTGTGAGCATTCATCAGTACATATGGGTGGAAAACACGTCGATATGCAGCCCAATGCAAGATTTGTGTTTGAAATCCAAAATGCCTTTCAGAGAGGGGTTACAAAGGCTTTTCTTTACGAAATCCAGAGCATGCCTGTATTGTGGCTCAGAGAAGCTGCTTTGGATAATTCTCTTGTGAGAGCGGGACAGTACTAAAGTCAATGGGGGTTTACGGGACAGACTCTCGTGACTCCTCTACACTTGAATCTCACTGCAGGTCAA
>NC_068313.1:34662347-34687347 GCF_025860055.1 Xyrauchen texanus | reverse complement strand
GAAAAATCATTTCAAATGCTAGTATTAAAGTTATTACAATTTTATAAAAGATTGGTTGAATCTTACATTTGTACATTTGGTCCCACCCCGTCTGGACTATTTGCTTACATCCTTTTTAAAAGTATAATGAAAAATGAAAATTCTCTCAGCAGTTCCTAACCCTCATGCCATCGCAGACAGAAGAATATCTCCACTCTGTAGGTGCATACAATGCAAGTGAATGGTGACTAGAACCGAAAGGACATAAAGGCAGCATAAAAGTAATCCAGTGGTTAAAGCCATGTGCTCAGAAGTGATATGATTGGTGTGGGTGAGAAACAGATCAATATTGAAGTCTACTTTTAACTGTAAATCTACACTTTCACTTTTACATTCAGCCACCTTCTGGTTGGGGCTGGTTAAAGGTGGAGATTTAGAGTAAAAAAGGACTTCAGTATTCATCTGTTTCCCCACCAACACCTCAATATAGTGAGGTAACATAGAGGTAATATAGAACTCAATATATTGTTTGTTTTATTCTCATATCATTGAACAAACCTGCAGTTTTTCATTGAGTTCGTCAATGTGACCAGTTCTCACAGTACGTGTTCTTGCATTCTGTCTGCGCTATTTTTAATTGTTGCTCTATATAAGCTATATACATAATTGCGCCCCTGGCAATGACAACGTACACCGTAAACCCTAAAACAACTGTTAAAAGCATAAAATTAAAGGGGTCATGACATGTCTTTATTACTATTTTAATATGCTCAGTTGAAGTAAAGTTTTTTGCATTTGTAAAACACGAGGTGCGTCCCACACCGCACACTTCTGCACTAGTTTACACCATTTTGAAGTGTAACTAGTGCGAGCAGTGCTGGGTAAGTAAGTTTAAAAAAGTAATTCATTACTAACTACTATTTACATCTTCTACAGTGTAATTAGATTACTGTACACATTACTCTGATATGTAATTGCATTACTTATTACTAATTACATTAAACTGTTCTTGTAATTCTTTCAAATAAATGATATAAAAATCTAATGAATTATTCATGAGCTAGCTGGAGAATTTAAAGGGGCGGCGTTAAATTGGAAAACATATATTTTTACATTAGACTTTATTGTTTTATTTAGGATTGTTCCGTATTGTTAAAAAACTTTGTGTGTTCTATTTGGGATGATACTACACTTTGCATCAGGGCTGGACTGTTAATCTGGCATACCGGGCATTTTCCCGGTGGGCCGACGCACTCTGGGGCCGTTCAGGGGTGGACTGGCCATTGGGAGAACCGAGCAGGCCAGTGGGTCGACCGCGAAATGGGCTGAATGGGCCACGATAAGCTAAAATGAGCCGCCGTATTATGCAGAACAGACTAACAGCGCCGTGATATGCAGAAAAGGACAGCAAATTTTCTGGTCCCTTTTGGGCCAGTTGCCGGGCCGATTTGTCTTCCCAGTCCAGCCCTGCTTTGCATAGTACATTTTGTAAGTGCATAGTGTATAGTGTGTCATTTGGGACACAGCCATGATCATTTTCCTCCCTCATTTTGACCCTCTGTCAGAAACGCTCAATTTTGGTGCTACTTCTCCTTTAAGACTTGACAGTAAACGCCCTCTTTTATGATTGGCTCGCTGCTCTTGACTGACCTGCTCACCGGTACTGGGCGGGGCTACAGAAGTGATAAGGTAAAGTAGGTGTTGATGTGTTATGGTAGTCAGATGCTAATGTCTACCATACTGTGACATCACAATGTAGAGGAAGTAGAGAACAAGTCGTTTTGGCAGCTTGGTTTCAACAAATGCTCTTTTCACGGTGAGGAGGACGTTTTGAGCTCTGAAACTTACAGGATGTTTTTATAGTGCAATGACCTCTTATATGTCAAAATATCACGGAAAATTGCATTCCTGAGGTCATGACCATTTTAAACAACTTTACAGCTGAAATAATGCACAAGATTTAACAAAAGAATTCATGTAAGTGCTTTCATAAAATTAGAAGCTTCCCATTTCTGCCTTTAAACCCCATTGGCCCCATTCACTTCTATTGTAAATGCCTCCTCACTGTAACCTCCATTTTTCCTATTTTAAAGAAAAGGAGGGAGGAGTCTAAATACATTTTTGTGGAAATCAATATTATGCCACAAATGCTTTCGTTTGAGCTTAACTTGTTTTGAACCCGGAATATTCTTTTAAAGTGACCCCATAAAGCTTTACACCAGACTGTGAGTCACTCTCACACCAGTTTCAAAGGCTCATCCCACGCAAGCGTCCAATTTATGAGTGTGTGTGAGTGTGTGTGAGTGTGTGTGAGTGTGTGTGTGTGTGTGTGTGTGTGAGAGAGAAAGTGCAGAGTGGCATGTAAAAGGGTAATTCAGGAAGCTGACATATCACTTGTGAATTAATTCAGTTTTGTCTTTTTTTTAAATACAAATGTGTGTGTGTGTGTGTGTGTGTGTGTGTGTGTGTGTGTGTGTGTGTTCTGCTCATTTTTTACTATGAATGCTTCACTATTTTGAGGTTAGCTTGACTACTGTATGGGTGTATTCTTGGATGTGAGGACTCAATTACACACTTCAGCCACTGATTACTCGTCATTACGCCTTTCAAAGAGATTGCAAGGGGTTGCCATAGTAACCTGACCCTAAAAGCCATTAAACAATTACTCTTGTACTTTCTAAGAAGCATTTGGGAAGCTTTCCAGCATCTGAGCATCGTTTATAAAAATGCACTACACTGTACGCGCTGTAGTTTAACAAGCGTGATGCCGTTACAAACATTCCACCACAGGCTGCCGGGTCTTTCCATATCTTTGGAAGAACAACCAGGGACTCGAAAGAAAAGGGAATACTTGTTAATACTAGTCTGTGTCAGTACCAACATATTTTCTGTGGTAAAGTATTGTTTTTATTTGTAGTTTTGAGTAATTATGATCATATTTAAATTATAGCGGGGCACGTTGTCACACTATATGAGCTAACCAGCCATTAAATAGCATATTATGGGCTTTTCAGCAGAATGTAAACAGTAAAAATGATGGTAACACTTTACAATAAGGTTCCATTTGTTAACATTACAGTAATATCAACAATCCTTTTACAGCATGTATTAATCATGGTTAATGCTAATTTCAATTAAAACAATTTTCAACCAGAAATCAGTATGACTCCAGTGGTTTAATCCATGTCTTCTTAAGCAATATGATAGGTATGGGTGAGAAACAGATCAACATATAAGTCCTATTTTACTATAAATCTCCACCTTTGACCAGCCCCAACCAGTAGGTGGCGATATGCAAGAATGTGAATCGCTAAAAAGCAAAAGAAGAAAAATATGGAAATGAAAGTGAAAGTGAATGTAGAGATTTATAGTCAAATAGGACATAAATATTGATCTTTTTCTCACCCACACCTATCATATCGCTTCTGAAGACATGGATTAAACCACTGACGTCTTATGGATTACTTTTATGCTGCCTTTATGTGCTTTTTGAAGATAAACATTTCTGGCTACCATTCACTGAAATATTCTTCTGTTCTGCAGAAGTAAGAAAGTCATACACACCCGGGATGGCATGAGGGTGAGTAAATGATGAGAGTTTTCCTTGCTGGGTGAACTACTCTTTAATGTGAGAAACAGAGGTTATAAATTACATCTTTGAGTGTGTATATGTGAAAGCCAGAGATATAGAGAGATTTATGAGAAAGGCTATCAGTGCTGTGGTAAACATCACAGGAAGCTCGAGTGGTTTTGCCCTTTTAATGGTCGTTAATCCTGCGCGCAGTTGTCGGGCACATTAATCCTGAGCGAAGCCCAAAGCCACTTTGGCTAAAAAGCTCCATCCTGTAAACCGGCTACCGCTTTATCCACTCGTGTCCACACGTATGATGCTGGGTTAGGCTAGGAGAAGTGTTTAAAACGTGAGGAATCGATCAGCGATGGCACACGACTCACTCTGCTGCGGTTGGCATGAACAAAAAAAGTGGATTCATCGAAGTGGTACTCTCTTCTTTCCCGATCGCCACATGATGGGATGCTTCAGCAACATTATGTTGACCTGAAATAAACCCCTGAGAAAGACCTTGCTGGGGAGGTGGGTCAATGAACACTGCAAAAAAACAAACAAACAGGTATTTCATATATTTATGCATAAGTAAGTTGTTTCAATATAAATACAAAATACGGTGAAACTTTATTTTACAGGTTAAATATGTAAATAAGCCTCCGAATGGGGCTGTAAAATTGTTAAAATCATAATTTTAACCGTTGTTTAAATGTTTTAGGGTTTGTTATGTCATCATAACACACACAAACCAGTTATATTGCCTCTCAGACTCATCTATTGCAGGTGCAGATCATAGATGAGACCAAAAAATTAGGTGACAATTACAGAGGGACTCTCTCTCTCTCTCTCTCTCTCTCTCTCTCTCTCTCTCTCTCTCTCTCTCTGTTTGTCTCAAAACATTTACAGGAGGAATAGACTCACATTGTGTGGTTTTCATTTGGGTCTCTCTCAGAGTAATAGCATCAGTTTAGCTAAAGACGAGCATACTGTAAATATTCTGAGTCTGAATTATGTTTTTGAGGTTATCAATATAATCGCCACAAGCTCTGTCAATTGCACATAAAGGTGCGCTCAGTATTTTTACACTATGTCGTCTTGGAAACATAGTGGTGCGGATGCATCATCATTCGAACACAATAGTTTTTAGTTACCGACGCCATTGTCGAAATTCACTTCAAAGTCAGCCAGGATTCATTTAATCACTAAGTGAAAGTGTCCATTGACAGGGCGGTTACTGAGACTGAGCCAGTAGTATTCAGCTGGTCATGTGATCTCAACATGGCAGCCCCCATGAAGGGACCCTCTCCATAGAAAAAAACAGCTTATATAAGGTAACTGATATAACCGGGGTCTCACTTGAGTGGTAATTATTGAATACATATGTTTCAAAACTGGGAGTTAAACTTATTAAATAAGGAAACATGTATCTTTAATTTAACTGATTGATCACGACATTTTCCTTCAAAAGTGCCACAAGGTGGAGGTCTTCTCTAGGAATGTAGGTGGGGATTGTTGCTCTCTTCAGTGGGGTACAGCAGGGGTTAGAAATCGCCCCCCTCACATTTTAAAACATATGCAATGGCTACCACTCATGATGAAACAGATTGGAAATTGGAACTGTTCTCGGTAAATTGCATTGTACTCTCCAATGGGACACCCCACACGGGACGTTACCTGCGCTCTGCGCCACTCAAACCTGGTGAGATTCATTCACAACAACAGAAAAGCGTCCAAAAACTCCGCGCTGTGCCCTTCTAAAGGCGCGCGCATGGTTGGCCGGTCACTTTCCCATTAACATCTCACTTTAAAAAGGCAATATGAAGAGAATAACCAGTGAAAATAATCAGAACATCAGAGCGCACGCATGCATGTGCCACGGCGGGTTGGATGCAGCCATTCTTGGGGTTCACGGGTGGGAGGGGGAGTGAGTCGCGGACTGGCGCCGGGACGTGTGTGCACGATCACGCATCGGCAGTGTTAGCGCGCGACAAGAAGTCGCCACTACACTAGAGCTGTGGCTCTCCGGTGTCAGCATCTGCTCCGCCGTTTACCGAGCTAGACCGACCCAAAATCTCCGAGACTACACCTGTGGGAGGCACGCGCCATCCGTGACCTTAGTGAATTGTGGCGCGGGGATCTAGCAGGTAAGAAGGACCATCACCTGGACATCAACACTGATAACCTGTGCATGGCTAGCACACTCACTCCGCGTGAGTTTGTGTTGTTCTGGGATGAGGATGGAGAGTTCTTAGCTCACGCTGCAGATTATCGACCACTAAAGACTCGACTTCGAGAGCAAGAGTATCTTCTTGGGAATTTGGTATATGCAATGCCATATGTACGTATTGCATTGCATTGTGAAATATGCAATGCCAAATTACTTATTGGGGAATGCTATATTTGCAATTGCACATGCACAATATGCAGTGCATTGCAATGATATGCAATGTTATATGACTTATTTGAAATTGTACAATTGCTGTGCAGTGTGCAATGACTGTCGGAAGATCTCTTTGCATTAGATGGAGGGGGTAAAGGAGGTTGTTTATTAGATGCAATGGGGCACATGTGGCACTGCAGTGTCGCGCGGAGGCGAGCTGATGCGTTTCAGCACCGCGGACAGCGGAAATCTCCAGCTCGCTCTGCCGTTCTCCCGTATATCAATGGCAAGGTCGTTCACTCGCATCCCTCCCGTTTGATTTCCGTTTATCTTTGAGGGTTTGAGTGGGCTCTCTGCCCTTTCAGGCTGTCATTTAGATTCATATTTAGCGAAGTGCTCATTAAACACCAGCTTGATTTTCAATATGCGTTTCGTGTTTGCCTGATATTGGCAAGGTATTTGTGAGTTGCAGTTTGTTTCCCTCCTTTTGTTTCCATTATGCATGGTTCACCATGATGCATTAGTTATTTTGCCCTCCATTCAGCTCTTGCCACTATCTTTCATTCGAAAGAGCTTTTTCATTTTCATCATGACAGAGTCACACACAGCTGTCTCTGTAATGACCCCACAGAACACAATTTAACAAGTATCCGGGCTCCAATCTATGGTTTGGCATTTAAAACAGCTAAATAATGGAACGTATTTACAGTATGCTGGTCTTTAGCTAAACTGATGCTATTACTCTGAGAGAGACCCAATTGAAAACCACACAATGTGAGTCTATTCCTCCTGTAAATGTTTTGAGACAAACAGAGAGAGAGAGAGAGAGAGAGAGTCCCTCTGTAATTGTCATCTCATTTTTTGGTCTCATCTATGATCTGCACCTGCAATAGATGAGTCTGAGAGGCAATATAACTGGTTTGTGTGTGTGTGTGTGTGTTTGTGTTGGGGGCGTTAAAACCTCTTTAGTTCAATCTTGAACCTCTGTTGACTGCCTTGTAACAACGTTGTCACATCAATCGCACGTTCTGACCTAGTGCACACTCAAACAGGACAGCGATTCTTCACTAAACCCGTCATTTTCAACTGGTTTGCTTCAGAACGCAGATTTTAGTAGCAAGCCAACACGGTACTAAAATTGTGTGTAAACGTAAACAAAACTGTCCTTACAATCAAACGTTGATATGTATTAATATAACAGTTTTCGATGATAAAGACATTTTTAACGCAACCTGTCCATTTTGTCATATGCCTAATTTGGTTAACATCTACCAAGTTAGTTTGCGGTAAATGTTAGTGCAGTGTAGTTCTAGCGGGAAGACTAGCAGCTGTACATCATCGCACCATTAGCTGGGTAATCCCTAGCCAATCATATGTAAGCCATTGCTTTATAAGTCTGCTCACAATCTATCACATTGCTGTTTCAGTGTGCTAACACGGCAACCTCCTCCACCCCACCACCACCAGTCGAGTCCCATCCCGCACGGACTTGCAAAGCGAATTTTAGGATTCATCACGTGTGTTTAACCACAATATTTTTCATTATACTTATAAATATATTAGTTATACTACCATATCAATATTTCAGATCCCCAAACCCAAACCGAAACTTAACCAAGTATCAACAATATAAAACATGTAACTAGCTGGTAAATTGCACCACAATAATTGCATTTACATTTATGCATTTGGCAGATGCTTTTATCCAAAGCGACTTACAGTGCACTTATTACAGGGACAATCCCCCCGGAGCAACCTGGAGCTAAGTGCCTTGCTCAAGGACACAATGGTGGTGGCGGCTGTGGGGATCGAACCAGTGACCTGCTGATTACCAGCTTACCAGTTATGTGCTTAGACCACTACACCACCACCACTCAATTGCATTTACATTACACTATAAACAAATTTACAGAATGCCCACCTCCTCCACCCCCACTACAACACTGTTTTAGGGCTCAACACTTCCCAGATTTAAAGTGTATGTGTGTATGTAATAACATTGCTTTGTCCGTCTTCTCTCTCATTCAAGGTTATGAGGCCTCTCATCTCATGCCATCCCCAGCCAGATGTTGCCATGGCAACGACCCAGCATCCTTCTCAGGGTCATCGCAGAAGCTCACGGACAAATGGCAGAACCGTTCAAAGCTGTAGCATTCCAGAATTTCTCCTATGTGTAGTCAGATATGACAAGTTTGGAAAAAGAGACAGAAGAACCGCTGATGCTGAGCATCATTGACTTCATCAGCTCGAAGCTACTGGAACAGGAACTTCGTGCTATCGTCATTGGCACTGTGATTGTTACTTTGGTACACATGTGAGTTAACGTGAATATCGGTATAGGAAGAAAGACAAGCGAGACAAAGCTACTTTTTCCTCTTCTTTACTCCAGAATGACCACCTTGTTCCCCATCAGTCTCGTCGTGCTGCTATGGCGACTGACGTCTCTGGTGACGGTGGCCCAATCCAATGAGCGGCGCGTTGTGGCCCATATCCCCGGCGACATCATCATCGGCGCTCTCTTTTCAGTGCACCATCAGCCTCCGGCCGACAAAGTGCACGAGCGAAAATGTGGGGCTGTTCGGGAGCAGTATGGCATCCAGCGCGTCGAGGCCATGATGCATACTCTGGACCGAATCAACGCCGACCCAAAAATCCTCCCCAACGTCACGCTCGGCTGCGAGATACGAGACTCTTGCTGGCATTCCGCTGTCGCTCTGGAGCAGAGCATCGAATTTATACGGGACTCGCTTGTTGCCGCCGATGAGAGCGAGGAGGCTGGAGGTGGGGGCGGAACCAAATGTGCGGACCCAGGAGCCACACCCATGAAAGGGAAGAAGCCAATCGTTGGGCTGATTGGTCCAGGCTCGAGCTCAGTGGCCATTCAAGTGCAGAATCTGCTGCAGCTGTTTAATATTCCACAGATCGCATATTCCGCCACCAGCATGGACCTCAGTGATAAATCACTTTATAAATACTTCATGAGGGTTGTGCCATCAGATGCCCAACAGGCCAGAGCAATGGTGGACATAGTGAAGAGGTACAACTGGACCTACGTATCTGCCATCCACACCGAGGGTGAGTACGACACGTTATTATACCATAGTTTTAGCAAAATGGTGAAAAGAACACTAGATGCGCTACAACAACAATTTTTATTCACTTTCACACAAATCACCAGTAAAACGGCAGATAATCAGTTCATAAACACTTTTCACCCTGTTCTTTACACAATGATATCTTATGACATCTAAACACTTTTACTATTACGCTATTACACTCATTTTAACATTTGCATTATTTAACCAACTAAACAGCAAAAAAAGAAACGTCCCTTTTTCAGGACTCTGTATTTTACATTTCAATTTTTTAAAAATCCAAATACCTGCATACAGATGGCAGGCAATTAAGGTCTAAAGAGACCTTTCTACTGACTCTGAAAAACACCAAAAGAAAGATGCCCAGGGTCCCTGCTCATCTGCGTGTACGTGCCTTAGGGATGCTGCATGGAGGCATGAGGACTGCAGATGTGGCCAGGGCAATACGTTGAAATGTCCGTACTGTGAGATGCCTAAGACAGCACTACAGGGAGACAGGAAGGACAGCTGATCGTCCTCACAGTGGCAGACCACGTGTAACAACACCTGCACAGGATCGGTACATCTGAATATCACACCTGCGGGACAAGTACAGGATGGCAACAACAACTGCCCAAGTTACACCAGGAACACACAATCCCTCCATCAGTGCTCAGACTGTCTGCAATATGCTGAGAGAGGCTGGACTGTAGGGCTGTTGTTAAGCAGGTCATTACTAGACATCACCGGTAACAGCGTCGCCTCTGGGCACAAACCAACATTCCCTGGACCAGACAGGACTGGCAAAAAGTGCTCTTCACTGTCAAGTCATGGTTTTGTCTCACCAGGGGTGATGGTCTGACTCACGTTTATCGTCGAAGGAATGAGCGTTACACCGAGGCTTGTACTCTGGAGCGGGATCGATTTGGAGGTGGAGGGTCCGTCGTGGTCTGGGACGGTGTGACACAGCATCATCTGACTGAGCTTGTTGTCATAGCAGGCAATCTCAACGCTGTGCGTTACAGAGAAGACATCCTCCTCCCTCCAGCATGACAACGCCACCAGCCATACTGCTCGTTCTGTGCGTGATTTCTGCAAGACAGGAATGTCAGTGTTCTGCCATGGCCAGCGAAGGGCCCGGCTCTCAATCCTATTGAGCACGTCTGGGACCTGTTGGATCAGAGGGTGAGGGCCACTCCCCCCAGAAATGTCTGGGAAACTGCAAGTGCCTTAGTGGAGAGTGGGGTAACATCTCACAGCAAGATCTGGCAAATCTGGTGCAGTCCATGAGGAGGAGATGCACTGCAGCACTTAATGCAGCTGGTGGCCACACCAGATACTGACTGATTTTCAGGGACACATTATTCCATTTCTGTTAGTCACATGTCTGTGAAACTAGAGCGTTGCATTTGCAATGTGATGGACCATGGTACGAGTCCTGATAAGGACGCAAATCAACATGTGAGCCAAAAGTGTCATAGAAGCACCACAAAATGACATGGTTGTACTTTTTATCTCACATTTGCTTTTTCTGACACTATCGGTTAGATTTAAGGGTTTAAGGTCAGGAGGTCGGTTTTGCTGATTGAAAACTCAATAGAGCATTAACTTAAAAACGTAAAAATGTAACTCACTTTTAGCACCACACAGTGGACATTTCACCTCAGAACTGCCGCGATTTGTGTAAGGAACCACGTAATATAATTTTGCAAACATATTGCCACAATATTTAGCTTTAACTACATGCTGTCATTTAAACGTCCAGTCAGTAAGTGATTGATTTGAGTTCAGTGACAGCTCTGATGGTGATGAAACAGACACACATATGAACACATGACAGCTTAGAGGTGTGATGGGCATGGTGTCTGTTTCATAAGTGTCATATAAATTCTGTCAGTGTGGACTCTTTTGGCATCAGATGGGAATTGTGTGTTAAGATGCATGCAAAGTGTGTGTGTGGTCATGTGTATAAAGGGCAAAAGGAAAATAAATAAAGAAGCCGTAGAAAAACTAGCCTAGTGGGAATTTAAAACATCTCTTTCAATCTTTTTCACATTACGGACGGTGTGTATGTTCGATCCCTCTGCTACAAGGTTATTGCATTTTTTCCCTTTAGGTTTTTTAAATTAAATTTTCTAGGGCTGTCAATCAGTTAACATTTTTAATCAAATCAATTAGCTACATTATATGCCAGTTATTTAATCTAAATATTTGCAGATGTATCTATGTGCTGAGAAAGGCCCTTCAATAAAAATAATTTAATATATAATAATTAAATAATCATCAATAGAATTATTTAAATAATAATAAATATAATATAAATATAATTATTCAGATAATTAACATGCATTACATTATTGTGGCAGACGAGTTAAGAATTGATAAGACTAAACAAAGTCAATATATTGTTTATTTCTATATTATTGAACAGAAGCCTACCATTAGCTACAGTCCACAGCAAACTTTTTTTGCAATTGAATTTGTCAATCTGTCCGATGTACTTTTCTAAGGATGCGTCAATGTAAACGTGCATCAGACGGACGGATTTGGAGCATCTCACGTTGGTTGCGTCACATCCTAAACAAAGTGTTTTAGGTCGCTGTGTCAAGTTAAATGTCAAGTTAAATGTCTTGAGATCCATGCATTCGGGTTTGCGCTACATCCAGCTGTGTTTTAGCACAAGAAAGCGTCCTTATCTTGTGTTGTCGCTAGTGTTGTCTATACAGCTGGAGTTACACTTACTGCCCCCTGCTGAAAATGGTTGGTACTTCAAGCTTGAATTGCTTCGATGGTATTATATTCTTTATTACAGACAGGCAACATAATTCATTGTGTAACACTTTCCTTTTTTTAATATACAGTAATTAATAGCACAGAATTAACATGTTTTATCGACAGCTCTACTATTGTCACATTTACTTTTACTCAAATTAACTTGCACTGCACCGCATGTTATAAACTCAGCAATAAAAGAAACGTCCCTTTTTCAGGACACTGTATTTTAAAGATAATTTTGTAAAAATCCAAATAACTTTACAGATCTTTATTGTAAAGGGTTTAAACAATGTTTTCCACACTAAAGAGAGCTTTCTACTGACTCTGAAAAACCCTCCATCAGTGCTCACTCATATGGCATGATGTATTTACTACCCCCCACTCCACTCGCTCGCCTTTCATCACGCTCTATTCCACGACTAACACCCCTGCCCCCCACTACACATCTGATCTTGAAGACTTGAGAGCAGGGGTTTTTGAGACCAAGCATTGTGGGTCCGATCAGGTGCAGACTGTCCATCTGGAGAACCGAGCGGTCGTTCGCGAAACGTGCCAAATGGGCCGCAATAAGCTAAAATTAGCTGCTGCGTTATGCAGAACGGACCACAAAACAGCACTGCGATCTACAGAAAAGGACAGCAAAACATTTTTTTTAAAGTATCTCAAAGGAAATGGCGATCATTTACAAGACATGTACATGCTGATTATAGCTTACTGATTAACCCCCCCCCCCCCAAAAAAAATGGTCTTGATCGCCCCTGCTCGAGAGGATTTTGGATGTGTGTGTTTAGACGCTGGTGGTTCTCGGTGTAAGCTCTTTTACTGTCTCATCACCAAAGCTGGGGAACTGGAATGTGTCCCAGACTTAATTAAAGGTGCAATATGTGATACATTTACTGTACTTAAGCATCAAATTATAATATGTTATCAGAGATTTAGGGATCATGCTAAGTTGAAATACTGGCTGCTCCGAAAGCAATGCTACAGCCAGTATATTCTACTTTCAAATGTCCGTTCCGGGACGTAATTTCTGTTTGTGTTTTGGCCTGTGTGATCCCGCCCACTGCCCGTTTCCCAATAGTATTTCGACACACTGGGTTGCTAGATTTAAAACAAGTTAGCGGGAAAACACAGCACGCTGCAGCCATGGAAGCTAACAATAGCTAACATTGATAGAGTTTTAAAAAATCCACATGAGCTGGTTTATAATTTGCAAACAACAAAAGCATTGCAAATGTATACATTAGCTGATAAACTCACAGTGTAAGGCTCATCGATTGCCATTGTCAGTATACTCATTCCTGCTGCGTGCCCTCAACCTGTGTGAGCTTTGAGTCTGGGGTGGAGGAGACAACTCTCTCCAATATTTTGAATTTGGACTGCAGTACCCATTTTAAACACTTGATGTCAATGTTATATATTGCTCCTTTAACACACACACACACACACACACACATACATACATACCCTTACATAGCTGTTAATGAACAGAGAAACGAAAACAAAGGTCAGTCAGAGGAGACTTCAGTACAGACTGTGTATGTATCTCGTGCAGTGTAACCTTCACTTAAGTATAATGTTCCTGTCTCTTTGTCTTTCTGTCTGTGTCTTCCTGTGTGTTTCATACTATCCCTGCCCCTCTCTCTGTCTCTTGTCTCTTCTCAGTAATAAGCAGTTATGGAGAGAATGATTGAAGAGTTGAAGAGAGATTAGTTGAACTGAATTGGGTAGAAGCAGGCAGAAGAGGTACGAGAGAGAGCAAGCTGAGAAACAGAGAGAGAAGGAGGGAGCTAAACAGAGGGATTAGGAGAAGAATATCAGAGAAGTGCAGAACAAACGAAAAGGGAAGCACAATAAATCCAGTTTGATACAAATCATGGTAGTGACTTTCCATTGACGTCTATTGTTTATACTGAGCTAATGATATTTTCTATCCCTTTGAAAATGTGTATGTTTCCATAAAACTATATTTAGCATGTTCATTAAGCCCTTTTCCTCAAAGGATGGTGAGCTGCTCCAAACAATGTAGGGATTTCTGGTTTTACTATCCTTATGGGGACATTTATGGCACAATCTGACCCAAAAACTCCTTGCTTATGAGCTTGCTTATTAATATGCATCTCTTTGTTTCTCAGACTTTAGGGTGAATGAGAATAGCTTGAATAATTATTAATGGCAAATGGTATGTTCTCCATGGCAACCTCTCGACCTTCTTTCAGACTCTCTGTCCTTTTCATTTGACTTGTAAACTCTGAGCTGCGTGGGTGGATGGAGAGAGGGACAGACAGGAAGGAAAGTGAGTTTTTGGGAGATGCGTTCACGTCTCTTCTATCAGCCGGTGTGTTGATGAGCGCAGGAACACAACTGCCTTAACGAGGCACAGATTGAGGTCTTAACAAGCCAGAGGAACCTTTACGAGTCTCGCAAGCCTTTCACACAGTCGTACATACTGTAATAGACTCCGGACAGGGTACAATAGATCAGTCTTGACTCCAGAACATACAGTTCTACCTCATTTAGGTGGACAAGTTTCAAAGACCCCATGAAATCAAAATCCAACTATATAAAAACTTTATCTATATGCTACTATAAAAGTTGTAACTTTTATACAAGATTAACTTATATACGCTTCTAAAATATAGCTATTTACTGTGAAAACTGACCAAAAATACTATTTTTGTCCAATCAAATTGTCTCTACTATAGCCTAGTTTCCATGCACCTTTCGCGCTATTTTGCAATCGACAAAGTAAAAATGCGGAAATCGTTTTTTTGACATTTTGAAGGCGGCTTCTGCCCGTTTCCATTCAAATGGCCTTTTATCGATATAAATGGTGTGCGTGATGACGTCATGCCTAAAAAAACACTTAGTCGCATACGTTTTGTTTTAGTGCAAAACAAATCTGCCCTTAAGCTGTTTCCATTCAGAAATGTGTGTTTATCACTAATTCTCCTCCCAGATGTCTCTAATTTTTTTACCCTCTAAAATGGGGATATTATTGAGACAATTCATTAGAATTAGTCAGCTTACCGTCATTTTAATTAACAAATAAAAGCAATCAGAAGAGGAAGAATTGTAATCAAAAGTGAGATGTTGCCCTTCTGATAGATAGGATTGTAATATTGGTCCTGATGTTGCGCCTATCGCAGGTTTGCACCGGTTCCGACCCGAAAGCGGATCGTCATGGCCCTGTTCAAGCTGGCCACCTGCTGGCAAAAGTAGTGGCGGGAAACTTTCTGTATGTGATCCGAGGTAAAGAAGGTTAGATTTAAAGTATTAAAGTGTATATAAATGTTAAAAAGTTTAAAAGCTGAAAAAGTGAACTCAGGATTGGACAAATAGTTCTGATAGTCTTGCAGAACATTCTGAGAACGTCATTCATCCGACTGCTTTCGTCTACAGAACAGGGTAAAGCCAATTTAAGTTTGTGTAAAGAAAAGACATATATACAGTAGGTCTAAAAATATATATATTTTTAGTTTGGTAATTACATTTTTTTTTATTTAATGATTTTTTTATTTGGTAATAATATTTTTTATTTAATACTTTTTTCATTTGGTAATGTATTTTATGTAATACAGATAATTTTGTAATTAATGTTTTTTATTTAATGCTTCTTTATTTGGTAATTTATTGTATTTAATACAGAGAATTTTGTAATAATTTTTTTTATTTAATGCTTTTTTATTTGGTAATTTATTTTATTTAATACAGAACATTTTGTAATTAATTTTTTTAATGTAATGTTTTTTTTATTTGGTAATTTATTTTAAGTATTACAGAGAATTTTGTAATAATTATTTTTTTTTAATTTAATGCTTTTTTTATTTGGTAATTTATTTTAAGTAATACAGAGAATTTTGTAATTCATTTTTTTGATTTAATGCTTTTTGTATTTGGTCATTTATTTTATTTAATACAGAAAATTTTGAAAAGTAAAACTAAACAATAATTTAATAGAATTGGGCTGTAAATTTTCCACAAAAAACCAAAAGAAAAAAAAAACCAAACATCTTATTTAAAACATCTTCATGCACAGAAATGACATGTTTTATGTAATGCGGGCTAATTCCGTGACTGCCGTCTATTATTTTGAATGGTGTGGAAAAGCAACTTTAATAAATAAACGGATGGATTAAATTAATCACAAACACGGCCATTCATTTGTTCAATGTGCACGAGATATTTGTGTTGGCACTCCTGGAAGTGTCACGTTGGCAGATCGACTCTATATACTGTAAAGATCAATCCATAATCACGTCCAACAAACTGGCTTTCAATACTGTCCTCATGATTAACACAGGCTAACGATTGGGGCAAACTCTGTCATGTGACAATACATTTTTGCGTTAATGCCAATTTTCTCAACAAAAAGTGTTTCCAAACCAGTTTTTCACAACATTTGATGTATCAACATAGAGTTTATGCACTTGAGTTAAACGAAAAAAAATGATGTCATGTTGACATTTGTGACATTTTAGCAATTATGTGGGTTTCCAAAGTGACTTACAGTGCACTTATTACAGGGACAATCCCTCCGGAGCAACCTGGAGTTAAGTGCCTTGCTCAAGGACACAATGGTGGTGGCTGTGGGGATCAAACCAGTGACCTTCTGATGACCAGTTCAGTGCTTTAGCCCACTATGCCACCACCACCACTCCGGTCTCATCACAACTGATATGTCTTATTATTGTTTCAATAGGAAAAACATTATGTCAACACAGGAAACAAAACTGTGCACATCAAACAATTTACAGGGTTTTAATTAATTAATGAATAAATTTTTTTATGTGAAGGTAATTTGCTTGAATTGTCTTGATTTTTGAGAATTTTAATGAGAATCATCATTGAGACATACAGTATGCAATGACAAAAATGGGACATTCCATGTCAAATCAACCAATTTTCCGAAACTTCCCCAGCTAATTTTGTTTTTAGAGTTTTTCCTGAAGAAAGATAAAGACTAGCTTCATGCTATGTGACCCAACATTTGGTTTTCAGCCATTCAAATTTGACAATTTAGGCATGGAGCCACATTGAGAGCCCCATACTCTGGGATTTAACCATATAGTGTAGATCCTTAAATATGAAGGTTCAGAGGGTTCAGAAAGGAAAGTTTGTTTAGAACGAGAATCTAAAATGATATTAAGATATCTTTAATACTTCTGGAGATAAATGTATTCAAATGAGCTTTTTCCACATTTTGGAATCACAGCATTGGCATGGAATGCAACAAGCAGGGACGGATTACCGATCGGCCCAATGGGGCCCTTGACTACCAGGGGGCCCTTGATTGCCCAGGGGGTGCCCGGGGCATTAAGGCTGTGTGATCCAGTTTGGTGACCCCCCCCCCTCAGATACATTACGATAAAAAGGATTTTGGGGAAATGTGCGTAACTGTTTTTAAATGTAATGTCACAATGAAATAACTTCTAAAAATAAGCTTCATTGTCTTTACGCCAAATATATTTTCTCATGGTTTTCCTTTTGATTTTGAGGTTAAACGTGACCTGGAAATGTTTTTGTCATAGAGATGGTCTTATTTGAGAGACTGTGCCTGTGGGCTGCATTTCTCAGTGTGTGTTTGTGTGTGAGTTTTATATCAAGGAGTGGAGACATTGAAATTCATCTCTACAGGGTCATAGATCTGCTCCCTTGTGATTTTAACAATAGGCATTTCTGTTTCTGCAAACGGAGGGTGGATTCATTCAAGTTTTAAAGGAAAAAACACCCTTTCAATTGTAAATGTGGCTTGTGTGTAGATTTTGTTTTCCATGCAGCATGCACTTCCTGTTTAATGAACAGGGAGGCGAGAGCTGGAATCCACCGTCTGTGATGTGTAATGTGAATCTCTCCATGTGCTGTTTTGGGTTTAGCTGTAGACTGAGCACATCCATGTAGTGCAATGTTTCCAATCGGTAGCACACGTGCCCCAAGAGGTACTTAAGCAGGTTCCAGGAGGTATGTGAGAATGTGGATTTTGCTTTGTTTAACCTATAAAAAAAAAAATTGCATGTCTTAAAATAAAAATATTAGACTTTAGGCATCAGCCGCTACATTAAAATCACCTGCCTAATATTGTGTAGGTCCCACTCGTGCCACCAAAACAGTGCCAACCCACATCTCAGAATAGTATAGAGATGCTAATCTTCTCAGCACAATTGTACAGAGTGGTTATCTGAGTTACCGTAGACTTTATCAGTTCGAACCAGTCTGGCCATTCTCTGTTGACCTCTCTCATCAACAAGGCGTTTCCATCCACAGAACGGCCGCTCACTGGATGTTTTTTGTTTTTGGCACCATTTTTGGTAAATTCTAGAGACTGTTGTGTGTGAAAATCCCAGAAATACTCAAACCAGCCCATGTGGCACCAACAATCATCCATGTGATTATCTAATCAGCTGTGCAATGAATAAAATCATCCAGATGCGGGTCAGGAGCGTCAGTTAATGTTCACATCAGCCATCAGAATGGGGAAAAAAATGTGATCTCATCTCTTGCATTTAATATTCCAGGCTGAACACAAGTTAAGCTCAATCGACAGAATTTGTTGCATAGTGTAGATTACCACTAAAGTCATTTTGACTCCTCCCTCCTTTTCTGTACAGTGAGGCACTTACAATGGGAGTCAATGGGGCCAATTTTTAGAAGGTTTAAAGGCAGAAATGTGAAGCTTATAATTTAATAAAAGCACTTACATTAACTCTTCTGGTAAAACTAGTTTTTTTACTTGAGCTTCATCGTTTTTACTGGAGACTGCTAAATTTAAGGCTTTGCATCATTTGATCATAATTGAATGAAATGCTTCTCATATGATCGGCTTACAGACGTCTCTTTTAAATAAAATTCATTTTACCGGCCACTTTATGTCATGGTTATAGTGGCAGGCAATTTGTCAATCAAGCACCATCTACAAAGAGCCTAATTTACATAGAAAGGATGCGTTTTTGCATAGAAAGGAATTATTTAATTTAAATACTCAAGACACAGCACAATTTGAGTGCTGATTGCACCTGCTAAAATACATTGTGGCTGGTAAGTGAATAAGAAGCAGGTTTTTGTGCTGAAATACCATGCAAAAAAGTGGTGCATCTGTTTAATTAACCTGTACCCTTAGTGTTAAACTTCAGCCGCTTATGCCACATCATTTCAACTATGAACATTAATGAAACCTCACTGTAACATAGTTCAATGGAACGGAGCAGGCGAGAACCGGCTTGACAAAATAAATGATAGTTTCATTATAAACGTAACCAAAATGACAAACACACACACAGGTGTCGGGCAGCTGCACGTAACTCTCTATCTGTCACACTGCCGTCTTCTTGTTGAGGAGAGGTTTGCTTTTACTTGTCTAAATGATCAGATTTGTGATTTTTGCCTGGTGGATAATAAAACATGCTATAAATCCCATAGAGTTACAATGAAAGACGGGCCCGAGTCATGTCTATAGAATAGAATATCATACATACTTGGTGGTGGACTCTTTTGACTTGTGCCTGTAAACCCTAGCAAAGCCCTAGCAACCACCCTGAACATCCTAGCAACAACCCTGAACATCCTAGCAACAACTCTGAACATCCTAGCAACCACCATGAACATCCTAGCAACCACTCTGAACATCCTAGCAACCACCCTGAACATCCTAGCAACCACTCTGAACATCCTAGCAACCACTCTGAACATCCTAGCAACCACTCTGAACATCCTAGCAACAACCCTGAACATCCTTACAACAACTCTGAACATCCTAGCAACCACCATGAACATCCTAGCAACCACCCTGAACATCCTAGCAACCACTCTGAACATCCTAGCAACCACCCTGAACATCCTAGCAACCACCCTGAACATCCTAGCAACCACTCTGAACATCCTAGCAACCACCATGAACATCCTAGCAACCACTCTGAACATCTTAGCAACCACCCTGAAAATCCTAGCAACCACCCTGAACATCCTAGCAACCACCCTGAACATCCTCGCAACCACCCTGAAAATCCTAGCAACAACCCTGAACATTCTAGCAACCACCCTGAACATCCTAGCAACCACACTGAACATCCTAGCAACCACTCTGAACATCCTAGCAACCACCCTGAACATCCTAGCAACCACCCTGAACATCCTAGCAACCACCCTGAAAATCCTAGCAACCACCCTGAACATCCTAGCAACCACTCTGTACATCCTAGCAACCACCCTGAACATCCTAGCAACCACTTAGAACACCTTAGAAAATATTAGATTTCAGCGGCAATTTTTGTCCTTTAATCACACACTGATTAAAGATAAAATTGTTGATTTTATTTGTTCATCTACGGGGATTAATTTGGCAACTTTTCACCAGCATGTTATAGTTTGTGCGGCCTGTGCGGGAATTCCTGCATTATGAAGACCAAACATTCAGGAACGTTTTACACTGTGCAATACAATCCCGCAGCAAATTCAGAACCTGTTCAAAAAAATATATAACAATATAACTTTATAACATAAATAACTAGTATGTGCGTTACTTTGAAGGTTATAACTATGATAATAATACTCTTCAATTGCCTGGTCCAGTTCTTAATGGCAAAACTGGCCCGACCAAGCAGTGAAGATGAATGAATTGAAGCTGCTACAGCGAGCAGCCCCCTCTGTTGGTCAAAATCAACAGCACACGGTGTGATTTGCTGTTTGGGCTTTCTTGCCATGTAATATTTCACTATGAATGCTGTCTTTAACGCTCAGTAGAAACGGGGACATTTCCAGGGACTGCTCCAGCCGGGGACAGGTCACCAAAAACGGGGACGTCTGGTCACCCTACACTAACCATCTCGAAACCTCACAAGATCACAAAACTGTGTTTTAAAGCATGGCATATCACACCCCAATCCACTGTAGGCTGTTTACTGTCATCCTAACCCTACTAATGCACTGTGGCGTTTACAGAAACATCTATTCTGATCTCTCTCACCATATAATGGCTTCATGACTCACCACGCTGGGGTTGAGACTGATCCTTCCTCTAGCCAACTCTAATTTAAACCATGAGTAATTTCCATCATGAGATCTTTTGAGGCTAGTGCTAAAAGGTGGCGGGTCACACATTTGTTTTTCAGGGCTTATGGAAAAGAACAGCAAACACCTTTTACTCTAAAAGATGAGTTTAAAGCTGTACCATTTAAAGTCATTTTTTTTTATGTTAAAAGATTGACATCCCAGCTCAATTTGCAGAGGCAACTAGTATAGGTAACACTGTTTCTCTGTGGCTTTATCAAAACATTGGTCAACCTTAGCTTGACCAGTGGTGTGGCTATTTGGCAGGACTGGCAGATATTACAAGTTGACTTAAGGGGTGAAAAATGCTACAAAATCTGTGATATGACACAGTTTTTACACTTTACATTTCCACAAAACTGCACTTTGCAATGACACACTTTTAGTGCTTCTTAAGCGTTGCATACTTGTGTCAGTGCTGAAATGTGACCGTATAGTCTCGCTCGTTAATTACAGAATGAAATGTATAGTTTTGCCATTATGTGATGCAGTAGGCAACAATCTATTATTTTACACAATCACCACTTTTATCATCAAATGTACGTTTAATTGCAATTTAGTGTTGTTTACCAAAATTGCCCCACCCTGAACATCCTAGCAACAACTCTGAACATCCTAGCAACCACCCTGAACATCCTAGCAACCACCCTGAACATCCTAGCAACAACTCTGAACATCCTAGCAACCACCCTGAACATCCTAGCAACCACCCTGAACATCCTAGCAACCACTCTGAACATCCTAGCAACCACCCTGAACATCCTAGCAACCACTCTGAACATCCTAGCAACCACCCTGAAAATCCTAGCAACCACCCTGAACATTCTAGCAACCACCCTGAACATCCTAGCAACCACTCTGAACATCCTAGCAACCACCCTGAAAATCCTAGCAACCACACTGAACATCCTAGCAACCACTCTGAACATCCTAGCAACCACCCTGAACATCCTAGCAACCACTCTGAACATCCTAGCAACCACCCTGAACATCCTAGCAACCACTCTGAACATCCTAGAAACCACCCTGAACATCCTAGCAACCGCCCTGAACATCCTAGCAACCACCCTGAACATCCTAGCAACCACTCTGAACATCCTAGCAACCACCCTGAACATCCTAGCAACCACCCTGAACATCCTAGCAACCACCCTGAACATCCTAGCAACCGCCCTGAACATCCTAGCAACCACCCTGAACATCCTAGCAACCACCCTCTGAACATCCTAGCAACCACCCAGAAAATCCTAGCAACCACCCTGAACATCCTAGCAACCACCCTGAACATCCTAGCAACCACTTAGAACACCTTAGAAAATATTAGATTTCAGCGGCAATTTTTGTCCTTTAATCAAATTCATCTGTGGGTCAAGGTGCAAGCGCAGAGTCAGTGTAGAATATAAATACATTTATTTATTTGTTTATTTATTTTTTCTGCATTAATACATTTCACAACATGCCTACCCTTTTTATCCCTCTATCGGGATATTCTCTCCTCAATGCCAACAGTCCATTTTCACACACACAAAAAAGCATGGCTATTTAATATGTATAAACCTTACTTTATCCTAACAAATAAAACTTAACATTTATACAGATTTTTTAACTGCTTAGTTTCTATACATAACACATGTACAATTATAGAAATATATCTATATATATATAGATACAATATTCCCAGTTTACATGCTGTGGTGGGGTGAGCAAGAGACAGACACAGTGGGTGCAGCATCAGGCCTTGGATAGGTGTTTATTGGAAATAATAATAAACAGAAAACATATAAAGTGTCCAAAATAAAGGGGGATCTGGCGCCCTCCCGGTAAATGGGCTATGTGAAGGATGGGGAGTCTCCAAAGGAATGATCCAGGACGTGGGCGTGGTCTGGCGTCTGTGGTCTGTGGCCTTCCCAAGGACCAGGACTTAAATATTGATCTGTTTTGAACCCACACCTATCATATCACTTCTGAAGAGTCGTGTGGATTACGTTTATGCTGCCTTTATGTGCTTTTTAGAGCTTCAAAGTTTTGGGCCTACAGTGCATTCTGCAGAGAAAAGAAAGTCATGCACATCTGGAATGGCATGTGGTTGAGTAAATAATGTGAGGATTTAAATTTTTGGGTGAACTGTTATTTTACAAATAGGCTTCATTTTGTAAAATGCAATGTTTCTTTTGATTATGGAGAAGAATTGGACCAGGACATTTTGACAGGTGTCATGTGAATCACCCTTCTGACTTACATTTATAGCAATCAGAATGTCATCATTTATTGTCTCTGCAGAGCTTTTCCCTAGAGAGAAGTAGATTCTTCCATAAAAGAATTTAAAGCAGAACATTTGGGTCCTTCCAGGCATTGCAGTGAAGCTTAGATTGAAACGTCATGTCTTGATTTAAATACACTCTTGGTTTTGTACTAGAAACGATGGAGTCTTCACACCTGACTATTGATGTCAGCAGTTTTGCGGGTGGCAGCGAGTTATTCAACCACTTAATAGGACAGAAAGACATTTAAAGCAAACATTTAGAGAGAATCGGCCCATAGATGCCCAGGCTCTGAGCTCATCCGAAAACATCACCAAGAAAAAAACAATAAGAGAAGGAACAGTGAGGGAAGTTCACTAGAATATTTATGCAAAAATGCACTCCTGGTTGTGCTATATTGGAACAAAAGTGCAATAAATGTAGTCCAGATGACTTGTATGTTGTATTAACTAGTCTCCTGAAGCCAGGGCTGGATTGGGAAGAGAAATCGTCCCGGGATTTTACATAGCAACTGGCCCAAAAGTTGAAGTTGTTCGCTGTCCTTTTCTGCATATCGCGGTGCCGTTTTGTGGTCCGTTCTGCATAACGTGGCGGCTCATTTGAGCTTATCGCGGCCCGTTTTGTGGCCGATTCTCCCGATGGCCAGTCCTCCCCTGATCGGCCCCAAAGTGCGTCGGCCCACCGGGAAAATGCCCGGTATGCCAGATTACCCGTCCAGCGCTGCCTGAAGCCATACAACAGCTTTTGGTGCAGAACAGAGCAAACCGTTGCATGAACATTCATCACGCTAGGTTTGATGTCAGGGATGCTAAAAGTCATTGGAAGTAGTTGCATATGTCATAACCATACATATTGAGGGCAAGGGGGAATATTTTCAGGGAATAATGACCTTAAATTTGTTGTGTTCCTCAGACAAAGCTATCGGATGTCTTCAGAAGACTTGGAATATAGCACATGAGTTGTATCTATGATTGATGGTGTTGTTTTTGGAGCTGGATGACATCAAGAACCTGGGACATACAGCTAGATTTCTCCCTTTGTGGTTATACAGGTTTGGCATGACATGAGGGTAAATAAATGAAAATGATTATTTTATTATGAAGTCATTTAACTGATTCCCACACACAAGGTGTAACAGTTCGGGAAAGGAGGATGAGGGAACCGAAGTAACAAACAATAAAACCTTTAATCAATCAGAACATCAAACTGAAAACACAGCAACAGAAACACACACAGAGCGGCTGCATGTGTCTCTATCTCTCCCTCTCTGGCATCCCCGGCCCTTCCCTTATCTCCCTCCTCCATTAGGCAACTCAGCGCTGGGCGTGTTTCCTCATGGACCGGCCACGCCCTCCTCCTCGTCACATTCCTCCACCACCTGATTCAGACCGGGGCACCATCCGGGCTAGCTTGCCCACCCCATCTTTGGAGGGGAGATGCTGCCCGTCTGGCCATTCCGGCACCCGATGGTCCTCTCCGCCTCCTGTGAATCTGAGAGAGATGAGAGGAGGAGGAGCGATAAAGAGCAAGCAGGAGAGAGAGAAAGAGAGGCTCCTCTTCAACATGCCGCCCGCCCGGTCCTCAGCCGCTCCTCCGTTCCCTGTCGGACGGCAGCGGCGAGTTCTCCCAAACAGTGTGCCCTTCCTCCTTTCCCTGGTGTCATGCCAAAATAAAATGCACAGCTGAAATTGTGAGTTCTTCAGAAAGCTTGTTGTTTGGGTTCGAGTGAATCTGTTTTGACTCATTCCGCAGAACAGTAGAACGGCAGAGTGGTCTCTTCGGATTATTGAAAATACGGCCGTCTCCGGTAGCATTGACCTGAGCTGCAGTATACACCATTTAGAGTGGTCTGGAGATCTGCCCAGTCTCTCTTGCTCTGCCTGTCTGTCTCTCTCTCTCTCTCTTTTATGTCTTTGAACCGCCA